>NC_139628.1:43260058-43315058 GCF_964638095.1 Poromitra crassiceps | reverse complement strand
ATGGCCATTTTCAAAATGGCCCCTCGCCATTTTTAACTGCCCCCCTCAGTCACTTGATCCTGGAGCCGGGCCTCCTGCCTCCTGGATAACGCACCCTGTGGAACAACTCGACACAGTAGCCCCGCCCCCAGTTACAACGTGCTACTGTTTGTACACAATGACTTGTGCTTCTCCGCTTCCACAGGAAATGACTGGAAAGATAAGAGCAGTAATTTAGTGAGGTGCTGCTGAGGACAAGCTCCCATGGCCGTCACCCGGGGTTACGCGCTGTTTGGTTCCTCTGTGGCCTACCTTCTTTAGCTCTGCTCCTCAGGCGCACGTCAACCTAGGTTGAAGGTCGAAGGCCTTTTGGCTGCCAGCCAGCTGCCATATCAAAGAACTGAACTTTGTTACACTATAAGGGACATTGCTTTAGATAAACTAATGATATAATATACTATTTATTAAGAGGTTGAATCAAGTCATGTGATGTTAAGTTTCTGTTTTCTTCTTGGTTTTTTTCTTGGCTGGCTCACACCCAGACACCAATTGAAGATTGCTGCGTTTGTACATGCACCTAAATTAGTTGGGGTTAAGTCCCGCTACACTTTTGGGTGGAGAGACAGAGAGCACAACAGATGACTTACCTGTCGAAGAGTTTGGTCCGAAGACCGTCTTGAAAATCCTTGGAAATCCAGGAATTGGTCACGTACACAAGAGTGCATGCGAAACCTTACTTCTGTGGCGTTTGCCTTGGTCTTTCGTGTTTGGCTCTTTCTCTCTTTCAGGCTGCTCACCTGGACTATCACATCTGTGTGCTCCCTACTTACTTGACTGTGGTGTTTTGGTGTAAACATGAATCTAGATGAGGGGTAAACAAAGGAACCTGTCTCCATGACAGTTTCCATCCCGCTGGCCCACAGGACTTTTGCCATCTTCTTCAATCTAGTACTCAGCGGGAAACGTGTCCATGTGTAGGATATGCTATTAGGCGTTTTAATATGCTAGTCTTGCGTCACAGTATTTGCTCCTCTACAGAGGTAAGTGCTGTTTGTCTGTGTCAGCGATCGCCCCTATGGAACGAAAAAACCATTTCAGTTTGATAGTCATCGATTCACACTGCTGCACTCTGGCCGATCTCTATCTCACTCACTCACATCAGGGGCGTGGGGAAATAATATCATCGTGTATCATGGGATGGGTGCACAAGGAATTTGTTTTCCCTCCTACTGCATCATAAACAGTCACAACGGCATCACTGATGACATCACTACTAAACAGTCACAACAGCAATCCATTTAATGATTAAAGCCAATATAGGGAATATTGTCTTGTTTCATTACACATTATTTGTCCCCTACAACAGCACTAACTGCTGTTTAATATACAGGCCTATTTTCTACTCTAAAGCCAAATATGCTCGAAATACAATGTTGTGTTAATCTTGCTTTCCAAAATTGCCCTGATTGAAGTGAGTGCAAATAGAACTGAAAAGTGAACTGGTCTGCTCTTCCATATGGGTAACAGCTGACACTGACTGCGTTCAACTAGACTGGAGTTACAGAGGTTATGTACAGGATTACAAAGTCATGGTAAATGAGAATGTAATTTACAAACAAAAATGCACAACTTGACTGCCACTGTCTTTACTTATTTATTTGATGGCAAAATATAATAGATTTGAACTCTCAATATAAATGCCATAGCTAAACTTCTTACTGGTTTTAACAGACGATATCACATCACCCCTTATACTTCAATATACTGTATGACGTGATATACACGTATCTAGAAAGGTTAATATGCAATGGATTTTTGGTTCAGAAATGTGATATTCAACATATCCATGGATTGCACTTGCAGAAATGTAATGCAGAGATTCTATTCTGGTGACTAGGCTGTGTGATGTGATGTGATGTGATGTCATGTGATGTGATGTGATGTCATGTCATGTCATGTCATGTCATGTGATGTCATGATTCATGCCAGTGAGAATGGAATGCCATGATAGCCACGATGACCCGACTTGCTGCCGCCTCGCCGACACTCCACAAACTCTGCAGACAAATTGACAGAAAGAAATCAATGGCAAAACATTGAAAAGCCTAACTCAATATTGAGACAGTAAATAGAATCTCTCTCTCTCTCTCTCTCTCTCTCTCACCCTCTCTCTCTCTCTCTCTCTCTCTCTCTGAGAGGAACCTCAAGGAATCTCACTCACTGTGCTGATTTATTTTGCTGCAGGAACACTCGATCAGGCCCTGCTGCTCTGCAGGCTTTCCAGGAAACGGTGGGTGGTGACACTTTTTTCTCCCATTGGCAAGAACTGGAATGAGAGCAGGGGTGGTCACTGACATTCACACCACTGATAGTCGCATCTCGTGCAACTATGATCATTTTGATTGACTTGAAGACATAATAGAGGTTCTCAACGTCGGGTTCGGGGACCACCAGGGGTCCCTGAGGGAGTTACAGGGGGTCCCCAGCACAATGACGAATTGTTAAACTTCGCTATTATTTAATTTACAAGAAGTTAACATGATCAGAGATTGTCGAAGAATGACTGTTTTGATCATAGTTCCACTGTTATCTCTCTACCTATAAAGTCATGGGATTCTGGACAAAATCATATAGCCTATATATAGCTAACAATAAAGATATTCTTAGATTTGGACTCAAAAATCTCATCAAATGGGGGTCCATGGCCCCATCGTGAATTCGGGGTCGTGGATATGAAAAGGCTTGAGAGTCACTGATATAGAGGACACAGTTGGGAGAGAAGATACAACTTAGTAAGTAATATCAAAGTGATCTTATTGTGTCTTTCAAGAATGAAAGCATACTGTACATTTAAGCATTTCTGAAAATAGAATTGGTATTTGTTTATATTGGTGCCTTTTCCCCTTATAATGATCAAGGACTGGAGGTCATAGTTTAACCACCTCACTGCATATTTCCAACCAAAAAGCCTAAACTTGGACAGATCATTCCACCTCTGACGGGCGGATGGATACATGCGATGCTCACCTTTGCACAGGCACTTGTGGACGTGCTCTTTGGTCACACCGCGCACAGCGGCAGACGAGACTGAACACAGTGGAAAAAGACGGATACCAACAAATCATTTATGTGGAACAACAATATGTTACCGATCAAACACTTCCTGTGAGATATAATTCACCTACTGACAGTGGAAATTGAACACTAGACAGCAGTGCCTCACAGAACGAGTGTATAATTTACAAGCAGAGTAAGTGATTTACTCAGACAAGTGACCGGCCAGTGTCATGAGATGCCCTCCTCCCTCTATGATCTACAGCTGTATATGCAGACAATTGTAAAATACAGTATAATATTCTGGGCTGGGTATTTACCTGTGTGGTCGCATAAGATGTGAGTCAGAATGATGAACAGGAGAGTCACACATATGATCCTGGACATGATGGCAGCTTTCAAGAGAGTTGTGTTGTGTCTGTTCACAGCAATGCATTTGAGTTGAAATTGAAACTCTGTTATATACCAGCCCAGAATATCCAAGTTCACCCACATGGGTCTGTTCTATCTGCAGGCAGATTGGTCTGAACAAGTCTCTGGGGAGTTTTGGATGATCCCTCAACGGTGCATGGATTCATCCCCGATATGTGATGAGAATGGAGATAGTGGTGTACACACACACACACACACACACACACACACACGCACGCACACACACACACACACACACACACACACACACACACCCACACACACACACACACACACACACACACACACACACACACCCACAGTCACACAGACACATACACAATGCACATACACAAATGGAGTTCCACTTTTATGTCAACAGTATTTTTGTTTCACATGGTTGTTTATTCAGCCACTTTTAGCATTTAAATGAAAAGCAATGTGAGTGTTTCTTGAGTATTGAGCCCCAGAGGCTAATGGCCATTATGGCCTTGAGTAGCCTATAAGCCCCAGAGGCTAATGACCTTGGGTAGGCTATAAGCCCCAGATGCTAATGACCTTGGGTAGGCTATAAGCCCCAGAGGCTAATGACCTTGGGTAGGTTATAAGCCCCAGAGTCTAATGACCTTGAGTAGGCTATAAGCCCCAGAGACTAATGACCTTGAGTAGATAAGCCCCAGAGGCTAATGACCTTGAGTAGGCTATAATCCCCAGAGGCTAATGACCTTGAGTAGGCTATAAGCCCCAGAGACAAATGGCCTTGAGTAGGATATAAGCCTCCCCTGCAGGTACAATGGTAGATATAATTTGACAGTATGTCTTGTCCCACAGCAACACTAAAATAATGTGTGTACTAATAAGGCAATCGAAGCAGACTTTTAAAAGTAATGCAAACTTTACTTTCCCTAGTAACTAATTACTTTGAAGTAAGTAGTAACTTTAAAGTAATTAAATTACCGTTTGAGAGAAGTAACTAACTACTATTTTTCAGTAACTTGCCCAACACTGCTAATAATTGATCAAGTTGACAATATAATAATATTCTGTCAATGTCAGTCATTGATCCAATTTGTCCACAGAAATAAGTTATAAACTAAACCGGGTGTGATGAGGCATGGACTTGGCCACCCTTATTATTTAGGAGGCTATACATCACTGTATGCTGCCAAGACTGTAAAAAATATATCTCCACAGGGACGGTGTGTGTATACATCATTGGCTGGCAGCTGAGTCACTCTTGTATTGAAGGTGCGTAATTACGCACTGCGCCCTCGGTGCTTTGGCTTGGCACACCTCCACTCTATTACTCATTAGCCAGTGTCGTTACTGTCGCTTGTATCAACCGCACGGTGACGTCCAGATGCCTCCGTGAGTCACGACACAATACGAGGAAATCCCCAAGGCCGAGAAAACGACGAGAGAGGCCCCTTTAAATCGACGCTTCCTCGGTGCTGCCTGTGCCAAGAAAGAGAGAGAGAGAGAGAGAGAGAGCTCCGATAAACAACAACACCGTTCTCAGGAGCCACTTTTACGGTTTTACCCCTCTATACTGCGGCATCGAGAGGTAAGATAGTGTTTACAACATTTAGGAATGTTTATAGCTGATTATATAATCAGCGATCTCGTATTAGGCCTGTTTAATTTTAGAACCGAGTGGAAAAGCGGCTAGTTTACTGTAGTGAGCGGGTCAAACAGGGAGACACGTTATTGTGCCGCTCGGCTATTGTAATGCCCAGGAAGCGATTTCCTACACCTGTTAGTTGGATTACAGTGGAAAACGCATAATAACCAACCCATCGCTTATTTCAGCGTGTAAACTGAGGAGAAATGTGTTTGTGCGCCCTCGCCAAAAGAACGAGCTGGGGTCTGGCTGTCTTTGACGCATCGTTGTTCTTTTGTTTTGGACCGAGGTGTTTACTTTCATTCACAGGCAGTAATATCGTCGTTATCTGTTTTGTATTTACAGCGTTTTCTCGTCGGTTCGCCATACATTCATTGTTGAATGCCATTGCGGAAGTGAGGAGCCATTCCCCTTTGAGCGAAAGGTTGGGTTGTGAGGACATCTAGTGGGCAAGGCAAGGCATAGTTTTCATACACACAGGCAATTCAGAGTGCTTTACATAAAATGGATAAAAGAAAAGTGCACGCAGAAATAAAAAGATTGCAAAGTGGAAAAATATAAGCTTCATGTAAAAGAACAAGCAAAATGCATTACAGTACAGGAAAATAATCAAATCAAGTACAATTGAGGGATATTTTACTTGCATGTAGGAAAGAAGCGCCTCTCACGGCTGCAGCAGCAGAGATGTACGGAGCTTCAGGGATTCCCGAGCTGATCCCCCCCAGCGGCCCGCCCCGGCAGCCCGGGCCGGCTGGCCAGTACAACCCGGGACACCCGCAGGTGAATGGCCATGGCGGCGGGGCCAACCCCCAGAGACTCGGCCAGAGGGCGCCCAAGCTTGGCCAGATCGGCCGGACCAAGAAAGGTGAGTGGGGGGAGTGGGTTGCATAATTGTGTAGGGCTCACAAACTGGTGATGACCCAGGACCACTGAGGCTCCTTAAGGAGCGGCTCCAGAGGGTCTCTACTTAGTAGATATTACCCAATTATACTGTATAATGTATAAGTGACTATGTATTTTAATCATAATCATAAGTTGCAATCTCACCACTATTATACACTCCACGTTCACGTACAGTTAATGCAGCTATACAATTAAATAGTAATTCAATAACAATCTTGCCATATGGAGCTCCATGGGCAAAATCTTAAGAAATAATGGGTCTGTGACCAAAATCATTTGAGAAGCCCTGACCTAGGAATCACAACATCATAATAAAACATGCAATTGCGGAATCATTTAAATCCATTTTTCACATGCAATGCTAATAGGGATGTAGTGAATAATGAATATTTGATACATTGTAAAACAATGACTGATCAAACATTTCCATTTTTGATTTTATCATGTAAGATTCAATAGATGTTCCCAAAATGAAAGTAATCAATAGTTGCAGGCCTAAGTTTCAGCAAAGCTGCACACAATTAAGTTCAGTGACATCTAATTATAATCATCATCATCATCAACATCAACATCAAATCCTACCAGATTCTGAATCTGAAGTAGAGACACTATTTGTTACTTGGTACTTCTTTCAGAGCTGATGCTGATTTGAAGAGCTCTGCTCCATCATGACTCTCACTGATCATTCAATACAGACTTAGGCTACATCCACACTAATCTGTTTTTGTTTCAAACCACTTCACTTTTGTTATGTTTACGCCTTGCGTCCACACTCCCCCGGCGTTCCTGACCCCGTAGCAGTTCTAAAACCGTGTGTGTTGTGTTGTAGTGTGGATGGGCAGAAACTGAGACCTTTGGAAAATGATGATTCTTTTTTCCTGTACATACACTGTGGCCGGCTGCCACTGTACATCACATGCCATGCTAAAAATATTTTTGAAATAACTGTATTTTTGGCAGAAATTGTCTCGTTTCCCTGTGTGCTCGCTCTCTCTCTCTCTCTCTCTCTCCCTCTCTCTCTCTCTCTCTCTCTCTGTCTGTAGTATGTCTCATATAGGACATATATGGATATAATTCTTTCGGGAAACAAAAATACAGTAGGCCTACTTCTATGATATAGTGGTAATTTCCTATAAACATATAATAACTGTGCTTACAGTGTTTCTATAATAACTCAGTCCTCCAGTAACTGCTATAGCGTGGACTGTGCTGCCGCTGTAAAATAAAACGAATAAAAATTCGTATTAAACACATAAACACCCAGCTTGCTGTCTCGCACCGGCACGCGCATGCCCAGTGTACGTGAATGGTCATGTGATATGCGTTTACAGGCGTCTTACAGCAGTATGGACGGAGATTATTCCTGAAACGCAGCTGAAACACTCGTGCGGACAGAGACCGCTTTCCTTTGAAGACGCCGGTTTAGAAAGAAACCGTGTTAGTGTGCATGTCGACTTAAAACCACCCGTCGATGTTGATGTTCTTGACACCAGATCGTTCACAGAGGATCCCCTGACCTTATGACATTTTCCTTCCCCAGTGGACTTGGAGGACGAGGACCTGGATGACATCATGAACAACAACGGGCAGTGTCCCGTCTCCCTCTCGCCCATCTCCTAAACTCCCACCGGGAAGTGCCAAAAAAAAGAGAAGAAGTCCCACAGGGCGCCAAACTCCCTATCAGAGATATCTGGCCTTGATCATTTCAAGTGACCTACCGAAGCTTCTGATGGCTGAACGAGGCACAAAGGTGACAAACCTACCGGCCAGCTGGAAGCCTAGACCTCTGCTTGTACATAGTGTTTATTTAACTTCTCTTTGGTCAGACTGTGAATGAATTGTACTGCATTGCCCTCTACTCTATACCTCGGTAGGCTGTTGACTATCAGCACTTGAGAGCGACTTTAAGAGAGCGTGTGTGTATATTCTTTGGAGCGTCTTAAACAAGGGCTACACTTCTAAAGTTGCACTGAGTGAATCGGAGATATAGATGAAAAGCACCCTGTCACCAGCCTTTTTGCTCTTTTTGGTGAAGGTTACTGATCGTCTATGGGACGGCCGTGCGAGGGAACAGACACCTGTTAATGTGTAACAGTACAGGTGAAATGTTAAAGCTCTGGTTGTGCAATGACTATCTTTCTCTACTCTCACGCCAAGTGGTATACCGTTATCCAGTGGGATGAACGCTCGCTATTTTGGAAACATTTACTCAAAGAAAACTACTACTGCTAATTATTTATTGTTAAAAAAAGAAGAGGAATGAGGAAATTAATTTATTGTGTTATTATGGCTTCTTCTATACTTGTTTTTTACTTGTTTCTGAATGGATATTGCTTCAGTCCACCTATAATTGAGATTTATTATGTTTCGAAAAAGTAATGGTGCACTTTGTGGGAATGCCTGTTATGTGCAGTGACATATTTCAGAATTCTATGCATGGAGTCTGTTGAAGCATCAATACATTTACAGCAACTGGTATCCCGTTATTAAGGGCTACGCTCTAGTATTTAAAACCACAACATCGTTTTGCTCTTTAGATCGTGCAGACTCAACGTTTCCTTGACCTCATCGGCAGCTTGAGCTGCAAACTCAGCAGTATAGCCTCATTATAAACAACACATTTCTGCAGGGTTTGTCCCCCCCCCCCCCCCCCCCCCAGAGGCAGGACTGCCAAGTTTGCCAGACAGACTGGGAAACAGGAAGTGAATGATTGTAGATGTTTTGAATAATTTGCCAAAGTAAAGTTTGATACCGGATTCGATGGGTATCAGATGATCAACGTTGGACGATTTCTCGTTTTAAACATCGCCTGTTTTCTCGCGTTCATTTTGAGTTCTCTGGCAAACTGGGTAATCCGACTTGAAGTGTGCCGAGATGCTTCTGAGTCAGGCGGACTATTTAAAGACGATGTCAACCTCAGCTTTACAAGACACAGCAGTACGAGGTGTTCAAAACAAATGACAGCCTACAATTAGGTCTCACTGCCGAGATGGTCTTCGACTTTTACTGGATCTTTCTGGATCATTTTGGCTTTTTTGAAGATTGCAGTGGACCTAAGGAGTGTGGCATTATCATACACAGAGGCTCATGATGATGATGATGTCATCTGTTTTTGTTTATTTTTCTGTTGGCTGCGGAATTGTTACTGGTTGACTTTGGTCATTTTTCCGTCATGGAAGCACTGCGTTTCACAGCTCATTCTCTGACTCAAAGATTGTTGTTTGGGTTGTTTGGGTACCATTTGCATGGAAATGGTAGACTTTTCATAATGCATCTTGGGAAATAAAAGATGATTCTTTGTGGAAACTTTGGATTTTGATCAATCTTATTTTCATATGACCGCTTTCATCATCGGCTAGTGTGAGCACCACAGTGAACAATGTTGCAATGTGTTTATTATAATTATTCTCGGAGAATGGGAAACATGTTAAAAAAATGTCTTGCAACAGTTGCGCAGTCAAAAAAAGAAGACATTTCATCATAAAGTGTATAAAACATACAACTATGACATTGAAAAACATCGCAGACACTGTTCAGAGCATAAAACATCTCATTTTCCGTATATGACTTGATAAAAATATGACTTCATAAAACAACAAATCACCTCCAAGCTAGAACTGGACCACTTCTGCTAACCTACACAGAGAGAAAAGCTTCACCCTAACTACAACAACATAAATAAAGGCCGTTTTTGAAGGCTATCTTGTAGTGTGGCTGGTGTTGGATCTACTATAGCGGTAATGGCGTGGTGACTAGATTAAAAAGTTTTTCATATCTGAGCAGAGTTTGTAACAGACTGGTATGAAGAACTGCGAGGCCTGTTGTGAGTAGTGTAGTAAAATGCCTGCGTGATACAGCCAGCCCTGTGTGTAAAGTCGCACCCAGCTTATCGTAAGGTCTATTTTAGAACCACGCACGGCTGATATAAAACACCATATTGACACTCTACGAGTCCCTCTGTGTGGTTCAGAACCCCCTGAGGCGGCCGCAAGACCATCCCAAGCACCAAACTGGAATTGATTACTTTCAATTACATGGGAAACGCTAATAGATGCTGGCTTTAACATGGAGGTGCAGCTGGCCATCGTCCACCATTGTGGCTCCAATTCAAGAAGTTACACCCTCAGGGCCTGTCAATTAACTCGAGGGATCCAATTAGAATGTGTTTGCGAAGACTACTTGTAAACAACTGTGGAATGTTTGGACGGGGTGAGAGACATCGTTCAAGAAACAATTGAGTACTGCAAGGTAATCATCGGGTCTCAAAGGGCTATCTGGAAAAAAAACGACGACAACAAAGAAAATCCCCTTTCTGTAATTCTTTGCCTCTGTCTATTAGCCTGGTAGAAACATCCTGGTAACGTGACCTCACATCCTGTTTCGCTCTACTTATCAGTCTGGACTTCCAGCCGCCCACAGCGATTTCAGTGGGCGGGAGTACTTACTCCTTCAGCCAATCGGCGTCGCCAAATCCACTCAGAAGAAAGGCGGAAACCGGCCGAGAAGCTCCGCCGGTGCGTACTCTTGTTCTTGTTGAACTGTTATTGAGTCTGTTTCTGCAATAACTGCACTCACGGATGTGTTTACTCTACTGACGTTAACGTTACTGCTCGTTCCTTCGGGAGACGTGATTACTGTTTTGTCACCCCTGATTGGCCGGTTACGTTTTCACCTAAGGCGTAGGTCCCCGATTGGCCCGGTTACATTCTAATTTCTGGAAATGACTGTGGGCGGAGCCGTGGAAGTCCAGACTGATCCGTGGAGCGAAACCGAATGTGAGGTCACATAATCAGGATGGGTTCACCAGGCTAGCTGTCTATGATTCACAACTTCAATTTTACAAGTCAATCATGCTCTAACAAGGGGAGAACGTTCTTCGTCCGCTTCAGTTGGGAGTCCCGAGCAGCAGGTGGCGCTCTCTCTCACACATATTCCTTGGTGCTGCTGGGAGAGCCAGAGCGGGCGGCGGCGGCCATGGACGGGTACTTGGACATCTGCTTCTTCTTCTGGGGACAGGAAGCCGCCAACATGGCCCCACCCAGGACGTCCAGGAGTGAGCCACCCCATGCGATGAAGATGGCCGCGCCAAACTCGAACCTGGGAGAGACGAGAGGACATGCTTGACCAGTTCATTCACAAAGGAGAGGTAAGCTTGTTGACGTAATTCTCACTCATTTAAAGGGACAGTTCACCCCCAAATCAAATCCCAAACTTGGCAACTCAAATCGCACCAAAAGGATCTAGCACAGGTACCTCCAGTAAGGAGTGAACTGTCCCTTTAAAAGTTGATTTCTTGACCTTGGAAAAATACCCACAGGATTTGGAATCAATATCTCTGTTTAATTGCCATTGCTTTTGTTGCTTTCTTTGGCTAGCTATGGTAGCTATGGTGTTAAATCCTTGGCAATTGATTGGACAGGGTTTTGTAGAGCATGGGTTCTCAAAGTGGGGTCTGGGTACCCCCAGGGGCCCTTGAGAGGGTTCCAGGGCATCCCCAACAAAAAAAAAAAAGTATTGCAAATGAATGACTCGATGCTCATAGACTTTCTGTATACAACATCTAAAAGTTAAAATCTTATGTGATGGGGACCCTGGGACAAAATCTTCTCAAATGAGAAGGTTTGGTCTAATTTGGTCTAATTTGTGTCAGTTTAGGGGTCCTTGACATGAAAAAGTTTGAGAACCACTGTTGTAAGTAGCTGTTGAAAGTAATTCACTGCTTTCACCACTGATCAATGAATGAATGGTGATCTGTATTTAGCTCTTCCTCATATTGGAATCTCCTAAACTATGTGGTGCAGAAAGAGAAACAGGATGTGAAGAAAGAGAAGAACGTGGTTTGGTGCTGACTTACTTGGTGTTGACAGGAGTGTAAGGGTTATAGAAAGCCCGGATGACATTGTGAGCGAACCAGGAGCAGGCTACGATCGCACACAGGCCTGAGGGGTGGAAGAGACAACCAACAATCAATCAGTACATCAGCACATCATCACAATGTGACAGCACAGACAGGCTTTTATCCCTTTATATAGTCACTACTGACTCCAGCACATTTAGCTTTTAGTGCTTTTCTCAGTAAGACCTCTTATGGTAGAGTCAGTGCCAGCAACACTGGCCTCGTTCACTCCGATGGCCTGAGCAGATGAAAGGGAGAAAATGTTTTTGGCCTGACGATGAAACGTCCTCCTACATGGTGTACAGAAGACTCTCACATCTAAGGAACTTAGATGTTTGGGTTGGTTTTGATGAAATAGTGTGTAGCCAGGACTGTGTAGTGTTCGTCTTCTAGTCAGTATAGGTCCCATTATAATGTAGCTGTGTCATCAGCAAAGACTCAACTGGTCCATAAGAAGTGTTCAGAACCTGCTTGAGTAATTTCAGCATAAACGGATATACTCCACTCAGGTTTAGAGAATGTACACATATATAACCTTTATATCATCATTTAACATCAGAAAATAACTTTCAAATGATGTCATCAACTATGCAGTTGTCCCATTACTACTACTTTAAGTTAAAGGAAAAACAATGCTGATTTATTTTGCACATGATCTCACACAAATCCTGTACATTTGCAGACATTCCTTTAGTTTGACAGTTATCGAGAGTTGATTTGAGCCAACTGGTGTGGACCAGCGATGTCATTTTGTGCATGAATGACATCACTGGTCCACAACGTGGGATGCGAGTCCTCACCTCCCACCAGCAGGATGATGCCTCCGGTCATGGCGATGCGGGACTTGCGCACTTTGTCGTTCGCCCCGCAGGTGGTGCACTTCATTCCCATGCAGGCCACGCCCAGCCCCGCGATGGACACGATGATGCCCACTATCATCAGGGCGCGAGTGGCTTGGAGGGAACCTGGGCGAGAGAGGAGGGACAGAAACAGAGAGAGAGAGAGAGAGAGAGAGAGAGAGAGAGAGAGAGAGAGATTGTGAGAAAAGGAGAGGAAGCAGCTGATGGCTCCGTTACAGTCGGTTTATAGATGCCCCTTTGTTTTCGAGACTAACATCTGCAACATTTTTTCAAAAACATACAAAGACACCAAATCCAGGTCTTCATATACGAACTGTGAATGTCTCGGCCTATCAGGGAGGTTTTATGTGTGTGTCCAGAGGCTGTGAATTACATTCACATTAGCCTGTCAGGATACTTTAATGTGCACTTTTCCTGGAAGAGAAGCCATGGGAGACACACACACGCACGCACGCACACACACACACACACAGGCACACACACACACACACACACACACACACACACACACACACACACACACACACTGCTGTTGTTTGAGAGGTGGAGGGCTGGTGAAAGGCTACTGTCAGGGTCCTCATCTGTCAGCCCCCCCCCCCCACACACACACACACACACACACACACCCTATAAACCTATCACAGGGTGCCCCCTCCCATCCACCTCGAACCAGTCTGTGCCAGTCTAGGCCATCCCTGCCCTGCCCAAACAAACAAAACCCTCCAGCACAGAGGGGAGGGGGGGAGGGGAGGAGGGGTGGGTGGAGAGATGGAGAGCGAAAAGAGGATGGAGAGAGAGAGAGAGAGAGAGAGAGAGAGCGAGAGCGCAGGATGTACAGTACAAACTGGTGAAGAAAGGGAGGGAATAGGGTGGATGAGGGAGGGACCTTATAGCCTACTCTTCAGGACGACAAAGGGGCCTCATTCACTGAGTCACCTACACAGAATCTCACCACACTGACCCCATTATAGCTGCTGCTGACCCTCCTATAGAGGCTTCGCAGCCGGGTCACAAACTCCCAGCAACCAAGTCATCACGGAGGTCAGTCGGAGAATTGGCTGTGTGCAAATAATGGCTGGATATCAACCGAAAAACCGAGATAGGCTACCTGAAAAAGAGATTCGCTTGGCTATCCTATCCTGCATCTCTCCTCGTCTCCTGCGACCAATCAGAGGCAGAGATGGGCGGGTCATGCCTTCGCCATCCTGCCCGCACTGCCCAGCTCCGACTGACTGGCGGGTCAGCGACAGTGAAACCGCCTCGCGCCGCGGTGTTGTGCCCTTTTTTCCACTTTCGAGCGCCTGCCCCTCTAAGGGTCACTGCATGGCCCTGCAGCAGTAGAGATGCCGAGGTGTAAGTTATAAAAATTTAATCAGAGGTTTTCCCAGACCTCCCATATGTGATACACCACTGAAGCCTTGACAGCCCCTGCAAGTTATCACAAAACAGGCACCGTCGACTGGGAGTTATGGCTGATTATGAGTGATATCCCTTGTGTCTACTTTCACTCAGAACTGAAGTTGAGAGGATGGAATGAGTGATATGAAGCAGCCGTTTGTGTGTGTGTGTGTGTGTGTGTGTGTGTGTGTGTGTGTGTGTGTGTGTGTGTGTGTGTGTGTGTACTCGGTGTAGATGGGTGATGTCGGTGGATGAAACTCCTGCGTGCTGTATCAGTGGAGTCAGCATGACTCATCTTCCAGCCACTCCACCCATTACCATGACATTTGGAAACAGCTAAAATCGTTGTTGCTATGCGCTCGTTGCAGTGGTGTTTGTGCTCATACTCTCCAGAGGTCACATTTCAGTACCTATGTAGGCCTACTAGGTCACAAGTCAGTACCTATGTAGGCCTACTAGGTCACAAGTCAGTACCTATGTAGGCCCACTAGGTCACAAGTCAGTACCTATGTAGGCCTACTAGGTCACATATGTCAGTACCTATGTAGGCCTACTAGCCTGGGAACCTGACACATCTGCTCTGGCAGATGTGTCTGGCTCCGCCCCCTTCCCATTCAGACAGATTTCCACCCGACCTGAAAACAGTCGGGCCAATCACAACTGTTTATGCGATATGGGGCAAGTTTGATACGATGACTGACAGAGGAGCACCGTTCAGGCATTTTCAATAGAGTACCGCAGGGTGGCAGGGGATGGGGTATTTTTGTAGGCTTAACCGGAAATCGCCGCCATGTTGGTTCTTAGGGGGAAATGGCTATGGGATTTTAGAATGGGGATTTTGGTTAAATGCATGAAGGTCTGTGGTTAACAAAAGCTTATGTAATTTGTGTTCAGCGGGATAATCTTCACAAACAAGGGCCACTTTTATGACTTTTGAAACTTTTTGTTAAAATCACGTTTAAAAAAAATGCATTTACGCTTCAAAAGTCATAAAAGTGGTCCACGTTTGTGAAGATTATCCTGCTGAACACAAATTACCACTCCCATAAACTTTTGTTAACCACAGACCTTATTTCATACATTTAACAGAAATCCCCATTCAAAAACCCCATTCACTTTTCCCCTTACGAACCGAAGTGCTACTTCCGGACTCATTCCTGCGGTTCTCTATTCACGTTCATTCAAATTCACGTTGCGTTGCTCTGATTGGTTGGAGGTCTATCCAATTGCATCTAGAGGCACTTTGGTCTGTGCTCATTGATAGCGTCCCCTGGAAATCGAAATTGAACTGAGAGTTGGCTCATTTGCATTGGTAAATTGGTCAGGCAAATTGGCCTTGCTCCCCCTAATTAGGGTGCCATAGATTTGTCCTATTTGCCAAAATGAAATTGTGGTGCCGGGTAGGGTCACCAGCAGGAAATCCCCTCTACCCATGAAACGCCAAATGAAAACTTAAGAGCGAAATACCAAATGTTCCCCTAAACAGCAGTGAAGGAGTGCTCTGTATAGAGGAAGCTGGAGTCTATACACTAGACATTTTAGTCCAAGGAGTGTGCAGCTTACTTCAATTCATTATTTCTGGGTAATGAAGTCCGTCAAACTTTCAATGTATTCAAACAGTTATCTCCTACTGCCACTTGGGGCCACTAAAGTGCAAAGTTGCCTACAGCTTTATAGTTAAATGTTTAGTGCGTGGGCATAGAAACATTATGGAATGGTGTCTAAAAACCTGGCCACACTGGTGTGTGTAGGCTGTACAGTATGTAGGCTATATTCTTAAGTGAGTGTGTGTGCTTGGGCAGTGTAAGGGCCTGGGAAAAGGTGTGGGCATGAAGGGATGGGGTGAGGTTGCTAAGGAAACCTGTGAGGAATGGGGATCACAATTTACTGTAGACGGATCTTTTCAGCTCCCTCCAAACATCTCTCGGCTGGAGTCTCGCGCAGTCTCTATCAAAGAAAGCCTTAACGAGAACACAATATCCCACTGTAGCAACAGGATACAATGGGGGTGTAATTGTTGATCGTATAGGGGCAGAGTGAGGGGGGTAATTAGGGCCTTGATGAGCAGGTTGCACCCCGAGGTGGCTACCTTACCAGTGACAACAGTGTGTCCCATTGAGGTTTTTCACCCAGGTAAAGGCTTGGCTGGGCCACAGTGGGCCAGGTGGGTGAGCCCAACTCATAAAGTGAGAGATGCCACACACTCCAACATAACCTTGATGATATGACCTAGGCTATGAGTCATGTGTAATGGATGGTGGCTATTACATTGAAAAAGTCAGACACAAGAAAAACAATATTGACAGTGATGACTGGATGATGGCTTGATATTAGAGAGAAAAGGATCCCAAACTAGATAGATTGTTTTCCCTATTTGGTGGTGATGATGATGATGATGATGATGATGATGTAAATTAATATCGTAAATTAATAAATACAAATATAATTAACTGTATGTGTTCAATCAATGACAAAGCAGTCATCCAAATGCATTGTCGCACTGTGCTGTCTACAGAGTGGAATGGCAGTGAAACTATTATAACTAAACTATTAATCCTATGGATTCCTTGTTATTCCTATGGCTCCTATTGGCTTCCTATGTTGGCTACTTACTGTCAAGTTGCAGAATGGAGTCGTAGATTTTGCACTGGAGCTGCCCGGTGCTTTGGAAGGCGCATGACATCCACAGCCCCTGGTACATGGCCACCGCTGTGATGATGTTGTCCCCGATGTACGCGGACATCTTCCACTGGGGCAGAATAGTCCCGATTATCAGTGCAATAATACCAATGAGAGACAGGGAAAAGCCCAGCAGCTGGATCCCCGTGTTGGCCATCGTTAAAAAGTCCAAGAACTCTATCTGAATACAGTGGAATAAATAGGCTAATAAGTGATGCTCTGAGCGTGCGTCCAAGCCGCACGCAGCGTATTGATCCCGGTGTCCTCTTTACGCACGGTGGAGAGCTGCTTGGTTTGCACCGCGCTTTGTTAATCGCAGCAAAAACGAAGTCAGTAAAAGCCGCTGATAGTGGCTGGCTGGGCTGTAGCCGGTGGTCTTATGTTGGGGATGGGCAGTCAGGATGTGGCTGATGTGAGAGGTTGGTGTGATCTCTCATGCCTGCTGATGCATGGAGTGAATACAGGAGAGACAGACATGAGGTTTCTCTGCGTGGGGGAGTCGCTGCTCGGAAATGTGTTGCGCCCCCCCCCCCCCCCCCCCCCGCCCCCCGATTCCAGTGAAGTGTCTTTTGGCAGGTCATTAAAACACAAAAACAAAACACACACACACACACACACACACACACACACACACACACACACACACACACACACACAGTGCCAATAAATAAATACATAAATTGTGGTTGTTCTTTCCATATATATATATTTTTTTGTATATAATCTATGAGGTAATGTCATGTAATATAACCTAATACAGTATAGCCTAAAATGCTAAGGGGGGGGGGGTTAAATAAATGTATTTGTGCATGCAGATGACGTGTGTGGCTCAACATTTCATGACCAATTGCATATTTTGCCCATTTAAATGAATATTTAGGCTTACATAGGGCCTATCTCTAAACATCTTCCGAAGGCTACATGATTTATTTCAGTAGGCCTGGGTTTGCATCCTTTTCATGAGAGGTGTCAAGAAGATAACAGTATCATCTGCACATCACTTTTTCTTGTCTCTTAATATCCTTTCCCTTCTGTGAGGTTGTGTAAAAAAGTGTCATTCGACTCTATGACTGTTTGTTTTCTTTTTATTTATTTATTCTTACTTTTGTTCCCATCCATCTCTTGCATTATGTTGAATGAATGAATGAATGAATGAATGATTTTATTTCGAGTGTTTAACAAAAAACAACCGAAAAGGATAGGTGAGAAGCCATAGTTCACCAGCTAGTGTGTGAGAGAGAGAGTGAGAGAGAGAGAGAGAGAGTGAGAGAGAGAGAGAGAGAGAGAGTGAGAGAGAGAGAGAGTGAGAGAGAGTCACTGATGCAGTTCTATACAGTAGATGCTATAACTCACCATCCTGTCTCCACATAATAGACTGAGCTCCCGACTGTCTCAGTCCCAACAGAGTAGTAGTCACACAACCAACTGAGCGACCACAACCAGATTTATGACCCTGGTGTTGCCAGTGTGGTCATGTGGCAAAAGGATGTGTAAGAACAGAAACAACGTTGAAATTGAACTATTTCTGGAATATCATAAAATAAATTGATATCGTTTACAATGTTCCTCCTTCAATCTTTCCCTATCCAGAAAATGGTCATGATGTGTGTGTGCGTGCGTGCGTGCGTGGATGGCACACCGGAATTTTATCTAGTAACACATTTCTATTCAAATCATAAACCGAACAAATATTATAAACTGTATCTAAATTGAGCATTGGAATATGAGTTGTGAAAGGACAAGCCAACCACCAGATTAAAGATAAAAAAAACTCTGAGGAAAAAGTGCTTGGAAGTCATCTGATCCACTGTCAATGTAAATAAGTTTGCATTCTTTATCTTTTGTGTTGCGCATGGGGTGGGGGGGGTGCATTTGAGTTTTTCCAGCCTCCAGTTTGAAAAGTAAATGCGCTTGGGCAGATCAACCGCATTCATTTTTAACTAATATTCGGAATTGACCAGTTCCTGTTTCTTACAACAACACCAAATTGCACTATTAAAGCACAAATTGTTAACAATGCATCTGTCCCATTAGGTCCATCAACAATGCCACTTCCCAAAAGCCACGAGACAATAGCGACCATTGTCCGAGTCAGAGCTCATGCTTGGCTTGTGCTGCTGCGGAGTGCGTGACTTTTACACTGTGCCAAAACAATGGCTCCTCGGCATTGGGAGAGGAAGTAATAGAACCTGTAAGCCTGGAGGAAATCACTCCCACTGCCAGGTGAATGGAAACGTGTCCACCTACTGGCTGCATGGATTATCACTTTGACTTGACGGTGATGGGGTTTTGCTGGACGGCCCCTCGCAGTGGCCTCGCCGCCCCGGTGAGGCGCCTCCTCCACCGCTCTCCTCTCCTCGGTTCTCCTTTCATTCTCTCACGTCCTTCTCTCCCTCCTACAACCACGCCACCTCTCACTCCATCTTTCCGCCATACAGCCACTCGGCCTGGAGTTTTTTGGCTGTGGAGGCCAACAAACGATCCATTGTTGTTGAGGCGAGAATGTCCCCACAGCTCGAGGAATCTGTTTGACTTTGATGTGGAGGTGGGAGAGGAGGTTTTGGGTTGTCGAGGTAGGACGGGAGGAGAGGGAACGGAGCCGAGGGAAGGTAAAACAAAGTGAGTGTGAAGATCTTGGAAACATTGGTACCAAAGATGGATGAGGTGTACAGTAGAAGGGGAAGACAGGAAGTACAGGCAAGGGGCGCTGTAGTATTCGTCAGGGGAAACCCAGGCGCGGGCCCTACCAGAGGTGTTGCTACTGGTAACCTGATTTATATGGTGTCCTCTTGGCCGCTATTCCAACCAGGGCCAGAGTTGCCGAGTAGACAAAAGGAACATCGCGTCCCCCCCCCCCCCCCCCTCCACTCTCTCTTCTCTTTCTCCTTTTACCACTTTGTCTTTTCTCACCGTAAACACACATTTGTCTTGCCGCCGGGTTAAAGCCGTTGCTCAACACTCAATAGGAGGTGAAAGAGAAAACAGCTAAATCAGCCCAAAGAAGGACACTAACAACACTCTCTCTCGGGCGCCCCCCCTTCCCATCTCTCCACCCCGCCTCTGAGGCCGCCTGTAGGTCTGAAGTGAGCAAGTGGAGTGAAAACCCAGTGATTTGAAGTCCTGTAAGTGCCCTTGGAAGCCACTGAGGCATTGGCAATAAAACACGCTGGGCCCATAGGAGCAGGCAAATGAGGGGGATGGCGCCCGCCCTTCTCCCCGTCCCCGGGCCCTCTCTCCCCCTCCCCGGGCCCTCTCTCCCCCTCGCCCTCGGCCTTCTTATGCAACGCCACTGGGCCTTTGTGCTGGGGCAGCAGGGCAGGACGAATACTGGAGACTTGTGTTCTGGGGCTTGTGGGCACATTCTTCTCAAGTCTTCCCTCTGAGGTAGTCATCAGACAGAGGTGTTCTTCTCGGATCATGGCCCGTACATATTGTACGTGAAAACATGTTTTGCTAGTTGAGCCACACTGAATGATGCTGATGCCGTACACAGAGTGAAAATGTTGATGGAATCTGGGACTGGTTTATCAAATCATAATTGAATCTGCAGAGGGAAACGTTGCATTTTAGTAGCTTTAGTACTATGCTCATAAATGACGAGTCTGAGCGTTAGTACTGCAGCTCCACTTTATGATTTAGGCTGAAAAGACAGGTGATGCTTTTGAAGGCTACGTTTAAAAAGTTAACTTGAAACATATTCTGAGGCGATCATAACCTCTCTTAATAGGCTTGTTTTGGTGTATTCAGTCTCATTTGTCTGTGTTGAACTTGTTTTCCTCTGCCAGAGCAGGTGGGCACAGGGAAAACGGTGTTGCTAGGCAGTAAGGCACTTGTATGAACAAGGCGTACGGGGTTGAAAGGGGAGTCCTTGAACACTGCGAGATGATGTAACTGTTAGAGTGTGATTTGGATCACTCAGATTCATGAGAGGGATCACGATGGAATTGGATATAGACTGGTTCTCCCGATGCACCAAGAACTTACAAATTCGATGAATATATTAATCTTTATTATATACATTCAGAGTCTACATTACCATAAGCAGTGTGAGGTTGATGTGAGTTACTGTATGTCAATATGGGGTTTAAAAAAAAGTGAATGTAAATGTTCTTGTCAATATATAGTACACGTTATGCAACTTTTTGGTTGCAGTTTGTTCATGGGTTTCGTATCTTTATACGAGAGAGCCAGACAAACAACCTGGGTTCAAGCCTAAGTCAGATTTGAACGGCGACACCCAGAGGAAAGAGTGAAAAGCTCAGAGAAAAACCTGTTTGAGTTATCCAGTGCGGCTCAGAGAGTTTGATCGCTGTTCACCATTTTGGAGCATGTTGGTTTGAGCCTCAGTCACTTTTGAGCTCGTGGGTTCGAGCCTCAGTGAAAGCTTAGATTTCGAAGAACAACTTCCCAAGTGAAGACTATTCTTTTTATTTATTTAAAGTAGGACTTAAAAGAGCCACAACCACCCATAAAGGAGCCGCGTTTTATTCCATTTTTATCCCCCATTAGTGCTAATTCAATTTATTTATCCTGGTTGCTACTCCACCCTCTGCCGATCTGGGGAGAGCCGAAACTGGCTCCATGCTTCCTCTGAGACATGGGCAGTTAGCCAGCCGCTTCTTTTCACCTGACAGAGGAAGCTTCACCGGTAGGACATAGCACGTGGGAGGTTCACGCTATTCCAACCAGTTCCCCTCCCTCTGAACAGGCGCCCTTAACGACCAGAGGACGAACCACATTAGCAACCAGGATATTGCATGTTTTGGTGAAGGGGGTTCTTATATGAAGGAGACCCCCGGGAGGCACGGGGAGAACATGCAAACTCCACACAGAAAGGCCCTTTTGACGACCCCACCCGGGCGGTGGGCACTCGAGGACATGCAGACGGGCACGCATTCCTTCAGTGTTCACAGCGTCCCAGGTGGGACTCGAACCCAGGACCTTCAAGCTGTGAGGCGACAGCGCTTACCACTGCACCACCGTACCCCCCAAGACTATACTTTAATCTTCTAGTCTTAATCACTATGGAGAGAGTTGGATTGCTGTCTAGCAGTTTGGAGCTTGTGGGTTTGAGCCTCAGTGACTTTTGAGGTTGTGGGTTCGATCCTCAGTCAGTTTTGAATGTCAACAGCCAGAGGAAAGAGTCATTTAAAGGCCAGAGAAAACCTAATTCAGTCAGTCTGACTTGGTGACACAGAGAGTAGGCTTGCTGCCCGGCAATATTGAGACCTCAGCCACTCTTGCGGTCGTGGGTTCGAACCACAGTCAGCTTTGAATGGTGACAGGCAGAGGGAAGAGACAAGAGCACCTGGAGAATAGCTGTGAGTGTGAAGGGCAGCTGGTGGTGTGAAGGAATAATACACACAGAGACACCAGCGCCAGAGGTTGTGGGTTCGATTCCCGCTTCGCTGCCACTACCTGGAGCTAAGGGGGGGCTGTTCACCCCCCCTGACCTCTGCAGAGACATGAGCTGAGGGTTATAACTTATGAGACAGAAAACTACAGTGAGCTGAAATTTTACTGACATCGGAAGTACGTTTTACGTTGATGCGTCGCCTTGGCTGCCGCCAGGTGTAAAAATATTTTTTTGAAAAACTGCTCTAGACACAGACATGTCTGGATCTCTCTGCAGTCTGCAGTGTCCATTTCTGTGGATCTGTAGGAGGCGCTACATCGGGAATCAAACCAACAGTCTACCTGCCAGACAGAGACAGTGACACAGCCGCTCAGCCGACTGAGCTATGAGCTGTTGGGAGTTAAGCTTCTGATTTCTACACACTGTATTCACACTGACAATAACACAGAGCATAAAGAGTGAGACAGGTGAGATTTGTACCAGTGAGTTGAGCTAGAGTCAGGGACTGACAGTCTCCTTCATCAGCTAATTTCTATCAGTGTTCAAACTACTGGTGATGATAAAGAAGGATCACTGCTGCAGCTTATAATGTGAGTACTTTTTAAGAAATTGCCTGAGGGTGGGATTGAACCAACAACCATTGCATATCACACAACACTCACATGTTTATCTGAGTGAGCTATAATCCACTTTCCCTTGAGCTCTTATCATATTTAGTCAACCTCATCCTGATTTTATTTAGTCAAGTTTTCATCAACTAAGTGTCTAAGTATTTTCATCTCATCTTAGTTAAAGAAAACCGTAACTACTTCATTAGAATTTCCAAATTTATTGCAAAGATATATTAATGTTATTCTGGAATTGTTTTAAGGTTTGAATGTGCAATACAGACACAGATGTTTAACTCCTTCTTCTCTTCTGATTGGATCTCTTCCCAATTCGTCCCTCCCTAACATTTTTAGTCTAGTTTTCACCAGTGAAAACAGGTAGTCGACTAACATTTTTCCTCCTAGTTTTCGTCTACGAAATCAACACTGCTATGGATGCATGTCTCCACCTACCTGTAGTGGTGCACTCCTCTTCCAAACTCACACACACTTTTCCACAACTACACCATGTATCTGAAACAATGTTTACTTACTGTCAATCTCATCAAAGTTTCTGAAGACCATCTCCACGTGATCCCACTCCATAAAGCTGCATTTCCCAATGAAGGGCTGGGCAAACACCACATACTGATACATATTTCAATTCAAATACATGTCACTCTTGTGTTAGAATGAGTAAATGGGCATTGACACTGTTTTTATATAACCCTTGATCAATTCTCATTAATCTTTTATGTTTTCTTTTTTATTTGTCTGTAGGCTAGATACGTGCACTGCCAAGAGTAGCTGCAGCATTCTAAACCAGAGACCAGACTATATCAAAAACATAAACACACATGCTAGCAAGCGAAACTGCTGTCTGTCTGACCACAGACTGTAGAAAGAGACGCAGGATAGCCAAGCGAATGTGATTGGATGAACGTTTGACGCTAGGCCAATCACAGGCAGACAGGGTGCCTCCAGCCTTCGCCATCATCCGAAAAACAATATCGCACCCGGTGTGTAGTCAACACTGACCATTTTCAGCTACTTGCTACGGTTGGAGCCAATGGCAGAGCTTGCAGGGAGCGGAAAGGGATTTCTTCCGCTGCCGACCGCGCCTCTTGAGTTCCTGTTGCACCACATTGAAACGGGGCTGCCCCCAGAGGTTAGTTAGAGAAACAAAATCTTGTTTTTTTGTTTGTTTAACCGATGGGTTCACAGATTGGGTTTGACCAAGTCCTGTAAAACTATTTTCACTAGTGGACCCATGGGAGTTAGACCCCCCTGGACTGGAACACAGTGGTCTCCAAAAGCCTCCAAGACACACTCAAAAAATCATCATAAATCACTGATATCACTTATCACTAATAAAAATATAAGTTTTCTGTGTGTGTGTGTGTGTGTGTGTGTGTGACACATATGTGTGTGAGAGAAATAGTCTGAGAGAGTGAGAGAGTGAGCAGACACACACACCCACATCCACACCCATTCTCATTCTTATCATAGGACCACTGCCCTCTAGTGGCAAAACATTTGGGTGAATCAGACTTTGTTGTTATGAGCAGTATAATAGAGACAGTCGTCTTAGTGAGAAGATAAATGTGCTTCATACTTCAGTGTGGACTGGACAGTCAAACCCAAACAATGCTGTGATGTTGCATGTGCTCCAATGAAGTAGAGTACATCAGTGAACAAGGTGGTACTTCATCGCCACACAATAGAAAAATACACTTTAATGATAAGTGTATTTCAAACCTTTACATTCAAATAAACAAGATCACAATGCATTAAATACACGATGATGTACACAAAAGTAATGCAGAACCATAAACCTGTGGGCACAAGTCCCTTAATCACCGTTTACCATCTACATAGTGGATTCTGTTCTCATGTGACCTGTGGGTAAAGACTGTGTACATGTTGTCTATATGGTGGGCTGTCTTGGCATACTGAACTTACAAAACACTTCTGAGACTGACGATAGAAATATGGAATATATGGAAAATATGGAAAGTCAGATTTGGTAATCTCTTAAGAGTACCGAAGAGTAAAAGTGACGACCACAAAATACATCGAGCTTCAACTGTGTGCGTGTGCGCGCGCGTGTGTGTGTGTGCAACTAGGGTCGAGCAGGATTTGCAAATACTTTCCAGGATTTATTTCAGCCAACAATGAAAAACTCCAGAAAAGACGTTTGAAATGACATTGGTGTCATGAAGAACTTACTTGGCACTATTTATTTGAATTGTCCACACACCACGTACCGTATGCTACAACAAATGCAAAGAACTACCCAGGTCTGGTATGTGTGTGTGTGTGTGTGTGTGTGTGTGTGTGTGTGTGTGTGTGTGTGTGTGTGTGTGTGTGTGTGTGTGTGTGTGTGTGTGTGTGTGTATGTCCGTGTCAGCCTCTAAGGGAAGGGTTCATCGGGCGTATAGTTGAAGCTGGCGTCCAAGAACATGGCCAGGGTGCCCAGGGTGGTGATGATGACAAACAACCAGAGGAAGAGCCGGTCCAGCACCAGGGCTATGTACTGCCAGTCTCCTGTCATCTGCAGGGCACACACGGACACGGACGGACGGACACACACGCATGCACGCACGTGCGCACACACACACACACACACACACACACACACACACACACGCTGAGTCAAGAGAGTGCTGAACGCAATGACATGAACATGCTGGGGCTGGGGTTGGTAAGATTCACCGATTCGCATCGGTGCACCGGCGTTAAAGTTCAAGATGCGATGGCACAGGTTAGAAAAGTCTGCATCGAATACAATTTGGGATGAACTTGCGTCGCATCGTTTCTAACTTCTTTGCATGGGGAAAATCAGATTTAAAGTATATTGGTAGATAGATGCCTTTAAAGAAACAGCGTATTGTAAATGCGATGCTTACTGTGTTGCAGAGAAACAAATGTAAAGTAAAAATGTCACTTTTTCCCCCCAGTAAATCTATGATTTGCTGCTTACGAAATAAAAGCAAACTCACTGTGTACGATATTGAATTGTATAGCATTATTCTTTTGCATCGCGCTGAATCACATTGTGTTGAATAAAATCGTATAAAATAGGGGCGAATCGTATCATATCCTCAGTGATGGAGATGCACAACACTATTCTGAGTAACTTCAGAATAGACTGGCTGAAGAACAATCTGCTTGACAGAGGGTGAGGGTGTGTGTGTGTGTGTGTGTGTGTGTGTGTGTGTGTGTGTGTGTGTGTGTGTGTGTGTGTGTCATTGCGTGTGTGCGTGCGCGTATCCCTCGTGTTGCGTGTGCACGCTCTCACCGTGTCGTCCGTGTCCTGCCTCTTCAGCTGCTCAGCCATGTATGTGACAGCAGCAATGGCCGACTTCAGGTTGGGAGGCAGGATCAGACAGTAGCTGTCAGTGTCGAAGTGCCTGTGGAGCTGCACCGGGCTCTCGCTCCTTACACAGACAGAGAGAGAGGGGGGAGGGAGAGAGAGAGGGGGGCAAGGGAGGGAGGGAGAGAGGGGAAAGGGAGAGAGAGAGAGAGGGATGGGGAGAGGGAGAGAGAGAGAGAAACAAAGGGAGAGACACATAGGCAGAGAATTGAAGAAAAGAAGTGAGAGGGAAGGATGCTGAATAAGAGAAATGGAAGGCATGGAAACTGGGAAGTCGATTGGAGTCTTAACATCTTATTTGAAACATAAATCACAACTTATAATATCCTTATGAAGGGTGTTGCTGGACTTCTTCCAAGTGACATATTTAAACATTTAGCGTAATACTCATCACTAGAGAGAAGAGATGTTGCATTACCTGGTGCACCGCTCTACGGTCACAAATCACTATCATTTCAACTTCCCTAAAATGCAAATCAACTCGAGATTTTATTATATAAAAAATGAATGACACTGAAAATGAAAAAATGTCATGCTAACTAACTACCGTAGGCTGCTTATAACCTGACACTGCCAGATGGTTTGTTTTCACATAACCAGCTGGGAATGAGTCGTCAGGGAACCTTTTCAAAGGGCAGGAACTCTCAAAGAATACCTGGCAGCAGGTGATTGGATGAACCATCTGTCTTTCACGGGCTCGCTCTCGCTGCCATCACACCTCAAGCCCGCCCGTCGCTGCCTGCCTCTGGATGCTGATTGGTGTGTGAACCACTGGTGGTTCAGATTCCAACCAATAGATTGGAGCGTGGCAAGATGGATTTGTCGCGTGATCGTGATCTCATGATCTCATGATCTCGCGTAAATCCAAAGTGAAGCTACTCACACATGGCCACAGAAAGCAGTTGTAAAATGCATCATCATCACCCTTCACAAACACGTCATAAGTTTGGATTGATGTTTCGTGGGTTATGAATAACTGGCATAGCTACCCTTTGCTTGTACCATCACTGACATTAGCTGTCTAGTGGAGGACATACAGTATAGACCAAGGTGTGCTTCTTCTTCATTAGTCCCTTTCCTCGCATGCCGGTGTCTCTGCTAAGCTATGTGTCCTTGTGTCCCCTCTAGCCAATGACTGGCAGTACTGCAGTAGGCCCCGCCCCCCTCTGCAGCCCTGCAGGGCCCTGAGTGACAGCGGCTCTTTACTTTATTTCATTTAGCAGACGCCTTTATCCAAAGCGACTTACAACAAAATACAACAAATTCAAATTAATTACAGTATAGGCAACATCAATTATAGAGTTAAAAAGAAAACATAGCAAGCAACACAAAGTGGCACAAAAAGGCAGACAATAAAAATCGCACTTATGAAACGTCAATTCCAGAAGGGTCGAGGTAGATTCTGAACAGGTGAGTCTTTAGTCTACGCCGAAAAATCGGCAGCGACTCGGCCGAACTGACCAAACGGGGGAGCTCATTCCACCATTGTGGCGCCAGGTAGTCAAAGAGACGCGATCGAGATGCACGACCCCTGAGTCCGCGCAGCAATGGAGGGGCGAGACGATCAGGGCGGGTGGAGGAGCGGAGGGAGCTATGCAGTGGTTGGAACCTAACCATAGATTGTAGGTATACCGGGGCTGTCCTGTGGACTGCCCTGTAGGCCAGCACCAGTGTCTTGAATTTGATGCGAGCAAGAATGGGAAGCCAGTGTAGTTTACGGAAGAGGGGAGTGATATGAGAGAACTTGGGTAGGTTAAACACCAGACGCACTGCAGCATTTTGGATAAGCTGAAGAGGTCGGATGGCAGATGCAGGTAGCCCTGCCAACAGAACATTACAATAGTCCAGGCGGGAGAGAACAAGTGCCTGGACCAGGAGTTGAGTTGCCTCATTTGTGAGAGAGGACCGAATCCTACGGATGTTATACATAGAGAATCTACAGGCACGGGCAGTAGCTGCAATGAAGGCGGAGCTGGATAGCTGGCTATCGAGAATTACTCCCAGGTTTTTTACAGTTTCAGAGGGCAATACAGTAGTGTTTTCAATGGTGATTGTGAGGTCAGTGAGAGGACAGTCTTTTGCGGGGAGAAAGAGGAGCTCAGTTTTGTCGGGGTTCAGTTTGAGATGGTGGGCAGACATCCAAGATACGATGTCTTTGAGGCATAATGACAGGCGTGCTTCTATGCTGGTGTCAGAGGGGGGGAAAGAAAGAAAAAGTTGTGTGTCATCTGCATAACAATGATATTGGAAGCCGTGAGAAGATATTACAGTGCCTAGAGATCTAATGTACAAGAGGAAAAGAAAAGGGCCCAGGACTGAGCCCTGGGGGACACCCGTGTTGAGAATGGAAGGTCTGGATAGTGATCCTCGCCATTGTACCTGATGTGAGCGGTCGGAGAGATAGGATGTAAACCAAGAGAGTGCAGATCCAGAAATGCCCAGGTCGGAGAGAGTGGTGAGAAGTATATGGTGATTTACAGTGTCAAAGGCTGCAGACAAATCTAAAAGAACAAGGACAGAAGAAAGGGATGAGGCTTTGGCAGTATGAAGGGCGTGGGTGACTGAAAGGAGGGCTGTCTCGGTGGAGTGTCGTTGCTTAAAACCAGATTGTAGAGGGTCAAGTAGATCGTTCAGGGTGAGGTAGTTTGAGAGTTGGTCGGAAACGGCGCGTTCTAGAGTCTTGGATAAGAAAGAAAGAAGGGAGACGGGACGGTAGTTGTGGGTGATAGTGGGGTCGAGAGAGGGTTTTTTGAGTAGTGGCGTGAGTCTGGCAGTCTTGAGGGAAACCGGCACAGTACCAGAGGACAGGGATGAGTTGATGAAGACAGTGAGGAAAGGAGAAATGTCTGTGGAGATGGCTTGGAGTAGAGAGGAGGGGATAGGATCCAGGGGACAGGAAGTGGCACGGTTGGATATGACAAGTTTGAGAACATCTTCTGGGGAGAGGGGAGAGAAGGAGGCAAGTCCGGTGGGAGGAGTCAGAGAGTGAGGTGTGGTGACAAAAGGACTGTTGTTAATGACTGGGGGGGGGAAAGAAGAGCGAATGACATCTATCTTTCTGGTGAAGAAAGACATAAAATCATCGGCAGTGAGGGAGGAGGGGGGGGGAGGAGGTGGGGGGTTAAGCAGAGAGGAGAAGGTGGAAAACAATTTACTAGGGTTGGAGGCTGATGACTGGATTAAAGAGATATAAAAGGAAGACTTAGCAGATGAGACAGTAGCAGTGAAGTTTGAGAGGATGAGGTGATAGGCAGACAGGTCAGTGGGGTGATGAGTTTTTTTCCATTTTCGCTCAGCTGCCCGAAGCTCAGTCCTGTTGGACCTCAGAGCCTCGGACAGCCAAGGAGCAGGGGGGGATGATCTGGCAGGTTTAGTGATGAGGGGACAGAGAGAGTCGAGAGCGGAGGAGAGGGAGGAGAGGAGGGTGGAAGAGGCCTCACTGGTGGAGAGAGTAGAAAACTGCTCAATAGAGGGAAGGGTGGAGAGGACAACAGAACAGAGGGCAGTGGGTGAGAGGGAGAGTAGGTTTCGCCGGGTGGTGATGGTATGAGTGGGAGCAGGGAGGGGGGTGGGGAGGGAGATGGGAAGGGAGAAGGTTATGAAGTGGTGATCGGAAACCGGAAGCGGAGTGACAGTGAGGTTAGATGTGCGACAGGATCGGGAGAAGATAAGGTCAAGCTGGTTTCCAGCCTTGTGAGTGGGAGGAGAAGAAGAGAGAAAGAGGTCAAACGATGAGAAAAAACTAATGAAAAAAGAAGAATGAACTATAGCCCCTGTGACGTTAAAATCCCCCAAGAGGATGAGTGGCGAGCCATCCTCGGGGTACAGGGAGAGGAGAGTATCCATCTCCTCGTAGAAGTCACCCAGCTGACCAGGCGGGCGGTAGATACCAGGCGGGCGGTAGGGCTCTCTCCTGACGCACACAGATGACATTGGCGGCAGCGTTGGGTCAACATTTTGCGACGCCGTGACTTTTGACCCCCTCCATTTTGGCTCCGCACAGCTGTTCCATACACCGAAATGTATGGATGGGTAGGAGGAGAGGTTCTCATCGAGTACGTTTACATGCACACTAATATTCCATTATTATTCCGAAAATGACAATATTCCAAATTAGATTTTGGTCATGTAAATAGGCTCAATTCCGGATGGATTTTCCAAACTTGGCCTTTTTTGAAATTTCCAAAGACATGTGGGATCTGCCAATATTATTCAGGTTTTAGTAGGATTCTTTGGACATGTACTGTATACAGTGCATTGGGAATGCAGGACACGTCTCAATCTGGGTTTTTTTTTTAACCACAGTTGTGACACACTTGCCATTCTTGCCTCTTCACGCCACGGCCAGCATTGTAAAAAAACAACTAGCCAGAGATGCTTGCCCAAAAGGAAAGACCAGATTTCCGGTTGGAAGGAGGAACACACGTTTAACCATTATGAAAGACTTGGATATCAACAGGTTTCTGGATAATATAAATATCCAGAAATATATCACATCGCTGAACTTTTCAGTGGCAAGCTCCTCAAATGGACCAGATGATGCTGGTGAAAAGAATAGGAAAAGAGACAGCTAGGTAGCCAGCTGGCTCGTTGAGCTAAATGAGTTGTTTGTAGGTGTGTAGGTACTGTATGTTCATGCACCGACGTAATAGCCATCGGGGGGCAGATTAAGATGAGTATAAATGGATGGATGAATGAACGTAGCAGTTAGACGTACAGTATGTCTGGAGGACGTTTTACGCTACAGTAATTGGAGTATGCGCCGCTGCATGTAAATGGAGATATTAGTGGAATATTACTTTTCATTAGCTATACCTTGGTCGGAGTATTGTCTTTTTTGGAATAAAGGCAAAAACCGGAATATTGTTTTGCATGTAAACATAGTCACTCTCTGCTTTCTTACAGTGTGGAAACCGCCAGAGTTTTGTCTCCGCTATTATGGATGAGCCCGTTGACCCTTAACCTCACATTTAGAGTAGCGGCCAATCACGACGGTCCGTCAACAGCTCCCGACACAGATATCAGACTGTCCATCAGGAGTTCAGAGAAATTATCTGTGATGCTTTAACGCCATGATAGATCTAACTTTAGTGCAGTGTTTGCATGCACGTCTCAACTGCTCAAATCAGCCCATTCAGTGACAGGATGGAACGCTACCTCCGTGACTCTCCACTTTAGTGTTCAATTTGAGCAGGTGGGGTCATGCTAACCTCACGCCTGGCCGTACGACACAGTCACCCAGGGTGAACCAAACACATAAACAGGGTGTTAACTGTCGACTGCCAGCTATACCACGGCCCAGTGCGCCCCACCGCCCCTCACTTCCTGTGAGTCTAATGCATTCTACACATTTCACTGTTGTATACATGGCTTATTGGTTGTGTTTAGGTTTTGCACTGGAGCCTGTGATGTGTTTTTTCAGCTGTACTGGCAGGAATGACAGCAGCATGTGGTCACCGGGCTGGTGTGGCAATGTTGCTCGAACATTTCTGTCCCTACAGGAAGTCATTATAGAATCTGTATCAATGACGATATTTGATCAGGTCTCAAAGCTAGCAAAATTATTTAGACGGTAGCGGATTTTTTCTTTCTTTCAGGATTCAGATGATCTCCACTTAACACATCACAACGGGTCTTGCTGGTTAATATCAATTGAATTGATTGCAAATCAGGATCTAGTACTGTGACCACCATTGTGCTACTGTAGTGGGACTTTTAATTATGAAATTGTGTTTAACTGAAAAAATATATATATAAATCATTAGAAATACATGAAAAGTGAATACTATCAGGATAGCTGCATTCAGATATAATAGCATATCTGATTGATCATGAAATGAAAGTTGTTTTAAGTCTGTGCAATTTTTTTTAAAGATATTGGAGGCAGAATTCAAAATAATTGTCATTCTAAATCCCCCAACTCCCAGCTCATAATAAACCAGATATCGTGATTCTGACACAGTCAGTAAATGCTGTCACAGGGTGGTTGACCATTATATCTACTGTATGGTAATGGCTGTATTATATCTACTGATGGCTCTATGTCTGAACACTAGTCTACTTATGACAATCGTTTAGGTTTAGCCTTATAGCATGATTCGTCCATCAACATTGCTAACGAGGCTGTATATATGGCATCTATAGTGAATAGACTGCATGCCAGTGGCACGTGTGTGTGTACCCTTCAGCCCAATGTCACGTTACTGTACATGCATACTGTACTATAACTAAGAGTGTCATGAAGGCTTGGATGTCCTGCAACATCCGCTGGACATCGGTCGGGTCTCTCTCTGTGCTGCAGGGGAAAGTTATTTGCCAGCGGATGCTGGTTTATGGTGGAGGGTGTGTGTGTGCGTGTGTGTGTGTGTGTGTGCGTGTGACTGTGTGTGTGTGTGTGTGTGCGTGCGCGTGCATGTGTGTGTGTGTGTGTGTGTGCGTGCGTGCGTGCGTGTGTGTGTGTGTGTGTGTGTGTGTGTGTGTAGGACCTAGGACGGTATGGGGCGCGTTAGAGGAGGTGCATGTCCTTTACCACACCTGTCCTGTTCCTCAGCCATACATAATGGAGCATGTACAGATTGCGCACGCAAGCCCTACGAAGCAATTTGCGTTGCTATTGCTATACAGACTACAGGGAATAACATTGCTATTGCTGTATGCCTGTATTGTTAGCATAGCATCATAGTGTTGTACAGTAGTGAAACTGCAGCCGTTTTCTTTCTCTATCACCAGATCCTTTTCTGTTAATGGTGCTATTTTATCATCATTTAATTTTTATTGCCTTCACATGTTAGTTCATTTGTTACTGTTGTCATTAATCATTATTGTTGCATGCTCACAGAACTATTGAGATTATTGAGGGAGAGAAAAGATGAGAGAGGCAGAGAACGACAGAGTCAGAGAGAGAGAGTCAGAGAGGGAGAGAGAGACAGAGAGAGAGACACAGAGAGAGAGAGACAGAGAGACACAGAGAGACACACAGAGAGAGAGAGAGACAGAGAGAGAACGAGCGAGCGCACTAAGCACCATGGTACACATCATGTATCACCTCGTGAAGGCTTGCGGCTTGGCACCCCAATGCACCTGTCAGATTGGCACCTACAATTACATGGCTGCATGCATGTATGTAGCGTGTGTGTGTGTGTGTGTGCATGTGTGCGTGTGCGTGTGCGTGTGTGTGTGTGTGTGTGTGTGTGTGTGTGTGTGTGTGTGTGTGTAGTGTAGTGTATATTATGTGCAGGGGCCCTGGCACCAGTGAGGGCGAGGCGTCAGAGAAGGAGCATGATATGTTATCAGGGTCACGGAGACGGGGAGAGACCGTGACAACAGATGCCCTATTGGACAATAAAAATGGGGGAGCGTCCGGGAGCTCTGGAAGACAGGGTGGAGTGTGTGTCTGTGTGTGTGTGTGTGCGTGCGTGCGTGCGTGCGTGCGTGTGTGGGTGTGTGTGTGTGCACGCCCACAGCGCGCGCGTGTGCCCACGGCTCACGGCCCAGCTATGCGGTGTTGTGCACGCCGCATGCCGTCCGCATTCCACGGCTTCTATCCATTACCGCAGACAGATGGAGCCCCTCTCACCGTGACACTCACAATATAGATATGTACGCTTGCGTCCCCCTCGTAGACTATGTGCACTCATAAATGGAATGGAAACAGAATGATAATTGAATTCTCGCCGACACTCACGCACGGGAGACGTGCGGCGGCAGCGACACAGATATAGCGTGCGCCCCGGCTTCTACACATGCCAGATACACACACACGTTCACACGAGCGACACCGTTACACGAGCGCAATTCTCGTAAAGGGCAGCACCTGGCTTCTAACGAGCTCTCTGACAGATTAACGGGGGCGGGGGGGGGGATGGATGATCAGATAGAGAGAGAATGAAAAGTGGCAGATTACATGGAGTTGGACAGCGGTGCCTCGAGGCGCGGCCGCCATCTCTCCTCCACGTCAAAAAAAGGGCAAAGTCCTCCTCTGGCCCGATCACTCAGCGCCGGTCTTCCCTTCCACTCGGCGACCATCCATCCCTCGATCCCCCCCCTCCTGCTCCGATCCCCCTGGGATTAACCCCTAATGCCCAAACCAAACAGAGGCTTAGGGGCTGGCGACTGTGGACGGGGGCGCGGGGCTTAGCTGGGGCTGAATCTGATGCCGTTGGAACGGGATGAGAGATGCCCACCACTGCGTCTCTGGGGGGGCCCGCGGGCCCGTTTGTGAAGCCGTGGGCCCGGGTGGCAAGGCTGGGGTGCGGCACTGGCAGATTAGCCCCGGCCCACAGAGTGAAGCCGTCAAAAGGTGTTTATCATCGCTGAATGGGCTGGATGGAGACAGAGAGGGCCTGGGGACTAGACTTGCTGAGACCATTCGATTTAAAGTAATAATCCATGTCATTGTCCTGTAGGCCGAGATTAATTGATTGATACAGCACAATAGTGATTCAAACGATTTCTTGAAAGCGTGTGTGGTAGGTCTTTCCCGGTAACATTCCCTGCCGTGCAAAGTGAAGCGCTTCATTTTTGGTTTGTTTGGAGGAACCAGAGGAAGAACTGCGCGGTTACTGTAGCATGAGCAGTCATAGCCACCGTGGCTGAACAGATAAAGGAAAGAGCGCCACCTACAGAAACTCCAACTGCATCAAGTTGAGTTATTCTTTATTTTCCCTTTAGGCAAATTAATCCTCTGCATTTGACCCATCCTCTACTAGGAAGCATCCTAGAACTAGGAGCAGTGGGCAGCCGCAGTGGGCAGCCGCAGTGCAGTGCCCGGGGACCAACTCCAGTACTTTTGCCAGTGCCTTGGTCAGGGGCACTGACAGGAGTATTAACCCCAACATGCCTTTGATGGTGGGAGGAAACCGGAGCACCCAGAGGAAACACGAACGCTAACCACTGAGTCCACTGCCGTCAACAGGAAATCCAAGAAAAACTACAACACAATACTGGACAACTGTTTGATTGGCATGCAATATCTACAGGGGAGACCTGGCCAAGGCAAATCTGCACAAAGTTGCAGACAAACAAGATACAAAAATGTAAATCCTATGGTAGGTAGGTAGGTAGGTAGGTACTTTATTGTCCCCGTGGGGAAATTGGTTTTCGGTAGAAAAAAGGTATTTGACAGATCTTACATTGAGTGTGTTGTTATGTTGTCAGTAATCTGCTGGTACGGGCACCTCAGCATCAAGGCCAGAAACTCACTATCTAAGATGGTGACAGTGAGCAGTAGGAGTCCAGCAGATAATAGGAGTCCAGCAGAGTATGCTGTCTGAGCTGTTCAACACACAGCCCAGAGACATCCTATCTGACAGCTCTTGCCTTCTGGCTCCACGTACACATTACCCCCTATTAAAGTAATAGCTACAACAAACACTCCACCCCCACAGCCATTTCTATTCTGAATACTGGCCAGGGGAGGAGCTAGTGAGTCATCTGGCTACTCACAAGGCTAAAGTTGTAGCATAATTTACCCCTGTAATATGGTCACATTCCTGTACTGTCTATTTTATCTGTCTTATAATGTTTTAGTTGTTATTGCTGCTGTGACATTGCACTCTGTGAAGGTTGGACACCAATGTAGTGTACTAGTGTAGTTGTTTCAGTACTGGATTCAGGTCACCTCCCTCCCCCTTATCCCATTGATACCTGATGCAGCATTTGTGTGTGTATCCCTTTAAGACGCGAACCGCATATGACACGGTTCGCGCTCTTAAAGGGATACACACACAAATGAGGGATATACACGCAAATGCTGCATCAGGTATCAATGGGTTATTGTAGAGTATGTGATGTCCTTTTATGTACTGTTCTTGCTGCAAAACCAATTGCCCCTCGGGGACATAATAAAGTTGACGTTGAAAACGTACAAAAACAAAACACAATCAACTAGAAATCCAACTAGCAATAAGTATCGCCGCAATTGTGCGCCGCGAGCCCAACCCCTCGCCTTATCATAGCAGTGAGATCTGTTATCAGACCAGCTAATTCATCTTTTAATTCACTTTACAGTTTCATTTCAGTTTCGACACCTGAGCAGCAGATTTTTTATTCTGAATTCTCATTGATCATCCCAATCTGTGTCGGCCCACAAACATCCTGTCATATTTGTTGTCGATCACGGTAGCTTGCACGTTGCTGCCTGATTAAACAAGGTTACAGTATAGGAGAGTCAACAAACGGCACATCGCTGCACGGTACATTCTCCGAGCCCCCGTGGTGACGCCGGCTGGCAAGTCTAGCACACTGTGTACTTTAGTGTAATAGCAAGTCTGGCAGCAGCAGACACATCATTTACATTTTGGCTCAGACTACAAAGAAGATTCATGCCATGGCGGGCTCTTATTATTAACACTATAGAAATAACTTTCTCCATGGTACAACCTCAGGCTCAGCACATCGTGGCCTAGAGAGTGCTTGAATCAGGATGGATGATTGCGATAGTCATCATTTCAGGTTTATGATTTCCGACAGTCTTGACAGGTAATACGGTGCACTGTCAGTCTTTGGCACTTCATTTCTCTCAATAATTCCGTCTGATCCAATCAGGGTTGCTGCGGTGGAACTGTTTTTTCTACATCGCTTTATGACTCTTGCTCAGCAGATTTCTACATGTTAACAGACTCTCCAAATTAAGTCAGATTAAGCAGCTATTCAATCTTCCTCTTGAGGATATGACTAACTGCACTGTACAATCTCTGCTAGGACCTTTATTGAATTTCACCTTTCTTGTGAAAAATCTTATCTCCAAAATGTCAACTTTCTTCAGGAACTAAGAGAAACCTTTTGGGTTTGAAAGGGTTTCATAAACCAAAGGTTTGTAGAATTTTCTGTTGAGGACCAGATGAGTCAAAATATGGAATTCACCAAAATTGGATTTGTGAGGTTTTCACCAGACAGCGGCAATATGTAAAGTATAATTTGTAGTCCAGATAGCAGTGGCTCATCCGCAGAAAAATACCATAGCTGTTTGTTTTGGACATTTCCATATAATTGGTGTGCTGGACACATAGTTCTCTGTACATTCTTCATTTTACCCAGATGAACATAATGCATTTTTTTAAGCAACTGGCCACTTCACACTGTTCGTTCAGGTGTCATGGAGGAGGGATCTCTCACTCTCTCTATTCTAACTAGACCACTTTTCAAGTGACTGGACTACTTTCAATCCATGCCTTGTATAGACACCTTGCTTACCCCCATCAAAGGAGTGAACCATGTTTCTGGCAAGATTCAAGGTAAATAACGAGTGTGGTCTTACAGTACCTGCCTTTCCAGGGTAGGACCAGATCCGGGTTGATCTTGCGGAAGAAGTACTCTCCGCCAGGCCGCCACCCGTCGATGGAGTGACACGCCCCTCCAGAGCGGAGGGGCGTGTCGTCACTGGGCTCCGCCTCCACCACAGGCTCCTCTGGGACTGGCCTCTCCATGCCGATGTATTTGGGCAGGAACTGGATGAATACCTGGGAGGTTAAAGTTCATACAGTAAGTCAGGGTGAATAATGAAATAGCCTGGGATGGATGCACGGCCTGAAAATGCCTACAACAGCAATGACAAACAGATAGGCCGCTCTCTGCCTTGTCCCACACTTCCCAAAACATCTACAGATTAAACAACCCCAGCCTGGGTACCCGGGTAGTGCAGGGGTAGATTTCCCTGTTTGATGCTGGTTTGTGGTTCCTCGCTGTCAGCTGAAAAGAAGCGGCTGGCAACTTCACATGTATCTGAGGAAGCATGTGCTAGTCTACAACTCTCCCCAGATCGGCAGAGGGGGTGGAGCAACGACCGGGACAGAATGGGGGAATTGGCCAAGTACAATTGGGGAGAAAAACAAGGGGGAAGGGTCCAAAACAGCCTCACCTTGCGAACCCAGGCTGGCATGATGTGGGTGCTGGGGGTGCGGTGGTGCAGGTTCAGCACCACCACACCGAGGATGACAGAGAAGGTGACCAGGATCATGGTGAACATGACGTAGTTGACGATGATGGGGATGCCCAGGGAGGTTTCGGGGACCTTGTCAGCCAGCAGGAGCATGAAGACGGTCAGCGTGATGAGGACAGAGATGGAGAGGGTCATCTTTTCTCCTGGAGACAACAGGGACAGTTTAGAAAGCGATAGCCTAGCAGACATTATTCCACTGCTGGTTACTGTTTGATGCTGATTTGTGATTTCAGCTGACAGCGCACTTTGTGAAACACATAAATGTAGCCTGATATCAACTGAATTGTCGACTCGTTACACTTCCTTCCCTTCTTCAGTCTGACATTGCCTCCACGCTAAGCGATTTCCGTGGGGGGAAATCCCCGAGGGCGATTTGACTTTCCCTAACCAATCCCTAGTGTCACAGGTTGATATGTGATATGTGATTTATATGTGATTGTCAGAGACCCCCTTGTTTACTTTGTCGAGTGATTCATGATATTGCAATTTACGGCTTTGTAAAAGGTTATTAGATGGGAAGTGGGAGTGGCTTATGGTAGTTTTATATGACGTGGCATTTCCGCTGCCAGCTCTCTCCCAGTGCTAAACGAAGCCAGCCATGGATACTCTGTCACTGCTGTGCCCTAGAGACTCTTCCCTCTGTTTTCACGTATGGGTGTGTGATACTTATTTTTCAATAGCGTCTTATGAGCGGAGGCTGCCTGTAGCTAGTCTCCACACCACAGACTGGGCTATCCATTAAAGCCAAGGCTGTCTATCTGACATCGCCCCAACCTGTCCCAGGTAAGCACTCCCGTTTGTTTGACTTCTGGTATGATAATTCCTGTGCAAAGCCATTCTGTTATTGTTGTAGCGGGTCTGGTTCAGTTAGACACAAGCTTGATCCTATTTTGAGAACCGGACCCCCTTACACTAGAGACCAAAAACATGTCCGCCTGAATATAATCCAGTGGAGAGAACGCCATAAAAAAACATTTGGCCTTTGAATGCAGAGCAGCAGAGTGCCGTTCTGATTTCAAAATAATTGGTACTTTTAATCCATTTAGAACAGCCTCGATAGCAGCGTTTCTCTCGTCTATAAGCATTCATATACAGTATACGCCATTATATTATGTCGCCATTGTTGTTAGGCCTGGCACTTGACAGCTTGACAACGCGTTCGTTAGTCCCGCCCGTTGCACCATTTATTGGTGCTGATTGGATAATCATTAGTCCCCCTCGGCGGTCATTAGCCAGAAAAAAATTTCAACATGAGAGACTGCTGTGTCATTGTCCCGATGTCAGACAAGAAGCAGTCAACTGGAGTGGAGTGCGTGGATTCGAAGGTCTGGACCCAGGCAACATAATCCGGCAAATAGGCTTCATACATTATTAAACTGTTGGACACAGCCATTGTCCAATGTCATGACATGACACAACCGATCTTAGATAAGGATTGATTTACCACCAAATGACTTAACATTCCCCAAGTCTTCTACTCATGATGTCACAACATGTGAGATGTCCTGACCTGCTCCGGGAGGCAGGTAGAAGACGAATATGGCCAGCACGCTGGTGAGGATGCAGGGCATGATGATGTTGATGATGTAGAACAGCGGCTTCCTCTCTATGATGAGGTAAAAGGTGATGTCCTCGTACAGGTCCTCCTTGACGTTCTTCCTGCTGGGCTTGTGGCAGATGTTCCACTCCCCGTTCTCTGTGGAGACGCACAAGGTGACGGGGAAACAAGAGTGAAACGGAGCATCGGGATCTGAAGGAAAGGTGTCATTAGAAGTGAAGGAGAAGAACAAGCTGTCTTCTCCTCAACAAGGATACATACATACATACATACATTACATACATACATACATACATACATACATGCATACATGCATACATACATACATACATACATACATACATACATACAAACAATTCCCGTTACCCACCTTGTTAGGCTGACATAGGACAAACATTCATGGTGTACATCATAGCAAGTGGTACGAAACTTATCTAAGTGATATATTCTTTTTTTTTTTTTAGATAGAACAGAAATCAACGCTTAAAAAAAAAGAATTCTGAAGTAAAGTAGAGTTATACAAAGCAAATGATTGTACTTGATTGTACGTGAGAAGCCACCTATAGACGGTTTTCTTGGAATTGTGTTGCTAGGGAACAGCTTGAAACCTAGCTTATTTCCTGTCTGCTATTTTGTTAGCAAACACTGCAACAGGAAGTAAGCTAGGGGCAATTTAGAATGTTTACGATGTCAAGTTAAAACGTCTATACAGACCGATGCAAAGCTAGACACACCAACTAAAGCCTATAGGAAGTGGACGGTGTTACTCAAGACACCAACCAGTGAAAGCATTCTCATCTATGACAATCTCCTGGATCTCTTGGCCTTCCTCATCCAGGAAGTACTGCAGCTCCACCTCAGATGCATCGTAGGTGTAGGAGCGGAACACCATGCTGCAATTCTGCCAGTCAAATGGGAAGTACGACACCTGTGGGGATGGAGAAGCCTCACTTGAGCTGCAACCATGAGTACGAGTTGCTAAATCACTTCTCGAGGATATTTAGAAATGTGTATTTTTCCCCCCTGGAGATACAAGCTTGTCATCAGAGACAGTAGCGGTGTGGTGACCTCTAAAGAGCAGCTGCTGCGGTAGATGGCTGGGGGAAGCCAGTAGACCGTCCCATCACTGTAAACCAAGACGTTGACATACAGAGCCACGTCAAACTGGCCATCATTACTGTGTGGAGAGAGAGAGAGAGAGAGAGAGAGAGAGAGAGAGAGAGAGAATTGTGACCGAAAATTCAGGAAGTTTGCAGCCAACGTTTGGGCCAATCAGTTATAAGATGCTTCACCCCAAGTCAGTTACTAGTGTCCCCATCAGGCCAATCAGGCCAGTGCTGAGTAGAATGTTTTTTTTACGTCTTTAGTGAACGTTATCCATACTGAATGATGTAGGTACAGTATATATTTTTGGCCAGTTTTTGTATACTTACTTACTTAGAACATACAGTATCTCTAAACATCTCTGAAACATCTTGTTCTTTTTGGGAACTTCATAGGAACTATCAGATTGGTGAATCCACTTATGATGGATGGTGTGGATGGCTGAAGGTGTGAAGCACTGTGTGACTGGAGGACAGGGAGTGATGGATGGTGTGGATGGCTGAAGCGTTATTTCGAATCGCACATAGGCTCCGCAATAACCACGCCCTGTGCCCGCCTACGCAGCAGTCAAGCCGCCGGGATTGGCCAGGCGCCCATGCTCACGTGAGCCAATGGGACGATGATTTATTGACAAGCTCCAGGTGCGCTAGAAGCACACTGACAAGGCCTCAGCCTGCATGCAGCTCGGCGTGCTGCTGCCCACATGATTTCGGTAAAAGGGTAAATTAACAATGTTTTAACTAATTTTTCTCCATCAAAACTTCTTAGCAAAACTAACACAGTTAGATTGTTCTTATAGCGCAACTTTTTTCATCTCGTCTTAATCTGATATTTGAGCCAATAATGATCTTTCTCCTCAGAAAGCCCTGTGAGAAAATCCCATCAACCTGCCTCAACCCCAAGAGTAATATCTCTGGGTTTCCTGTTTTGAAGGTCTGCTTTGAATAGACTACATAAATTAGCCATTTTCACTTCCCACCCAATTCACCCATTCAGTTTGTGACCATAATTCATTTCAATGTCCGCTCTCAAGAGCATGACATCGCTGTCCGCTCTCAAGAGCTATTCAGTTGGTTAATAAAATCGCTGGGCTGCGAGACCTGCAGTGTTTGTGAGCATGGGCACCTGGCCAATCCCGGCGCTTGACTGCTGCGTAGGCGGGCACAGGGCGTGGTTATTGCGGAGCCTATGTGCGATTCGAGATAACGCATGGCTGAAGGCTGGAGGACAGGAAGCTCACTTGTTGATGAGGTAGATGTCGGGTCGCCACACTTTGTTGGGAGGAATCCTCAAAACGTCAATCTTGTCATATTCCTCTGGGTTCCACGACAACCTGTAGTCTGTCCATGCCTACGAAGGATGGAGGGAAGGGAGGGAGGGAGGGGGGAGGAGGGAAAGGGACATATACAGAAAGAGAACAGAAAGAATATAAGGGAAATATAATGAAACAACACATCCTCTAACCGAAACAACAGAATAAGTAGATTTCTAATGACTCCAAAAACAACATATATGAGCGAAACGTGTGCGTGCAGGTGAGACGCCTCGCGTGGGACACGGGTAATTTGAAACGCGTCACGTCGGTTATGTTTAAATGTTAGTTATGTTTAGGCAAATAAAACAACTTGGTGAAGGTTATGGGTTGTGGTTTGGGTTAGGGATAAATACGGCCCACGCTGGGAGGTGAAAAGAGTTTTTTTGCGACAAGAAAGTTGAAAGACGAGGACATCACCCGGCCGCCAATCCGAGCCCGTCTGCCCTACTTGTCAGCAAAATATTTCAATATCAGACTGTCGTTATGTTAGAGACTGCTAGAGGTCGCCAGCACTTCCTGGTTACAGCTCCCGACCCTGGCGTATAGCACTTAATCACACGACCGCGTTTGGTCGCATTCGTAAACATCAGTCATTTTAACCCCCTTGAAAATCGACCAATGTTGTCGTTTTGCTTGTGAGGACGGGCTGAAAGAAAGAAAGAAAGAAAGGAAAAAAGAAAGAAAGAAAGAAAGAAAGAAAGAAAGAAAGAAAGAAAGAAAGAAAGAAAGAAAGACAGGAGGTGAAGTCATTATCACGGTGCTCTGATGTCTCTGTCATTTACAACCTTGTTTCTCCTGTCTTTGAGAAGTCAATTAAATCCCAGTGATCTACACACCACTATCACACACACACATGCACGCACGCACACGCACACGCACACGCACACACACACACACACACACACACACACACACACACACACACACACACACACACACACACTGCTGTCACAAACACTCAGGCTGTTCGGAATTCTAATTAGCGAAGGCGAGGGACGGGGTCGAGCGAAGACGAAAGAGAGGCCGAGAGATGAAACAAGAAATAATTTGTGGTTATAAAAAGTGACAAGTCCATTTGAGGGCACAGGGAGAGAGCAGCAGAGAGAGAGAGAGAGAGAGAGCAGCAGAGAGAGAGAGAGCGAGAGAGAGAGAGAGCGAGAGAGAGAGAGAGAGAGTGGAGTCAGGGGAGCAGAGCGGTGCTCGGTGATGAAGATAAATGTTTTCATTCGTCTACCAGATTCATGAACACGTTGGTTGTCATCTCGCTCTTCTTCTCGTTCTGTAGCAGAGAGAGAGAGAGAGAGAGACACACACACACACACACACACACGCATATTAAGAATGATACTGTGTCTTGTGCATAACAGTGCTGCTTTCAATCCTGCTCCATATAAACTAATTGGGTGCGCATGATTGGACGACGCAATGCCGCTGAACTTTACCAGCCGTGGGCTAACTGCCAACAACGCTGCTAGGTGTGTGTGTGTGTGTGTGTGAGAGAGAGAGAGAGAGAGAGAGAGAGAGAGAGAGAGAGAGAGATAGATGTAGATTACAGGAGGATAGGACAGCACTTTCATAAGATAGCTTCATAAATTACCCCATGTGTTCAAAGGACACAAAATGTGTTGGATTTGTGTGTGTGTGTGTGTGTGTGTGTGTGTGTGTGTGTGTGTGTGTGTGTGTGTGTGTGTGTGTGTGTGTGTGTGTGTGTGTGTGTGTGTGCACGCGCGTGCGTGCATGAGAGAGAGAGAGCATTTGAGTAATAGTGGTGTGTACCAAGCTGACAAGCTGGGAGAGGGTCATCCCCACTCGGACCATCACCCTCTCCTCCCACGAGCGAGCTGGGCGGACCTTCAGGTTGTAGTTCTCAAACAGCTTCTGGTGGAGCCTCCTCTCTGTCTCTGATGCACCTGCATGGATGGATGATAGAGAGAGGGATGGATGGAAAGAGAACAAAATAGGGTGACCTGATGAATCACATAAAATGATGATAAAATCAGGGGTCCCACAGGTCCTTGAAACCGTTGAAAGTTTGTGAATTTGATGGGGGAGGGGATCAAGGCCTCTGCAGTTTTTTTTTATTATAATATACATAAATAGACATAGGTCATTGAAAGTGGTTGAATATATAGATTTTGTGCAATAATTGTTTTTTGATATATTTTTTCCCTTGGTGTGCAACAGCAAGCCTGAGAAAAAAATCAGAGGGTGTATTTGTTTAACCTTGAATAGCTTGAGCATTGACAATACGGTGATGTTTAGTCCAGAATGGATACACTGTATATCATTTGACAAGGTGGTGTTTAGTCCAGAATGGATACTGTATATCATTTTAGAATAAAAGTCAAAGAAAGAGGAGTGCAAGGAATGCAGAACAAGAAGCAGGGTCAATGGTGGAAAATCAAAGAAAACAAGAGCAAATCAGGAGTTAGTGAAAAGGACCAAAGCTCAGAATCATATTAGGGCCTGTGTCCACCTAGCGTCTTTTCATCAGCTCCGGCGTCTATTTTCAGTTGTTTCCAATGGGCTGAGAGCGTATGCGAGAGCACACGGACGTCTAGAGAAAGTGCGCTGCGTCCAGCGTCTATTTTCACAGCGCTCTGGCATTTTTGTGCGCCCGACTCCCAGCGCTCCCACCGCTCCCAGCTGAAAATATTTTAACTTTTCAGAAAGACGCTGGTGTTGGGTGCTCCTTTTCTGGCAACTAATCATATGGAGAAACTATCGAAACAGAGACAGAAAGGCTCAATTGTGGGAGCAGATCGGCTAGACACTTAATATTTCTGGTGAGTGTTGAGCTAAATCACTGTATGTGTGTTGTTTGCTAATGTTAGCTGTCAGCTATCAAGCTAGCAACCGCACTGAACTAACGTTAGTTTCAGACTGCTTCCTTGTTATATTGTGCGCCGAGATCAGCGCTTCCCAGCGTACTTCCAGCGTTTAACGTCGGAAAAAGACGCTAGGTGGACACAGGCCCTAAAGCAACATGCCAAACATGCCTTGAACCAGTGATACCCTGACCTGTCCCTCTGTAGATCAATGAGTCAAGCCTGCAGTGATACTGTAATATAAGTTTTTGTTTCTTAAAAATGTTGTGTTTTGTGAATGTGTTTGTATGCTTGAGTGACTGAGTGGACAAGCTGGCGACATCAGATTGAGCTCCAACGCCAGAAGCGTGAGATCCAACCTGCACAAAGTCAAAAGATCTGGCAGAGGGATCCCCCCAGGCCTTCTCATCACTGCCTGTGCAGCTCAGTGTGACGACACCAGAGCTGGGCCCAGTCTACCCAGCGCGGCCTCTCAGATAAGAGTTTTGCTTCCATTGAGAGGTTCTCATGAAGCCTCTCGAAGGAGGGTAAGCTAATCAGCTGCCTCCACACACACACGCACGCGCACACACACACACACACACACACACACACACACACACACACACACACACACACACACACACACACACACACACACACACACACACGTCGATAATGATCAACAATCAATTAACCTCTTGCATGGCACCGTAACCCCGGCCTTACGTTTCTGATTTTTTGCTGTTCATCTGTGATTAATTAGGTAGTTAATTCTGAACAATGCTGTTCATGCTACATACCAAATTAACCGGCTGAATCTTGCGCATCGAACCATGTCTTCCTTTTTCAGATCAGATCAACACAGCAGAAGTTATAGCTGTCTTTGTACAAAGACAAAGACAATATTTCAGATTATTTGGCTTTTTCAAATGGCTTTTTCAAATGGCTTTTTGGAAATCCGCCTAGGTATCTCCCTACAAAAACCACTGCCAAATACTCATGTTTTGGTATTTTTTCATCTTCTTTGAGTTGGGATGTGGTAAGGCCTGTGGCTATGTCTCCATTGGGTTTCTAGCCATAAATACAACAACCACAGGTAACTGTTTACACTCTAAAAGTGTTTTTTATTCTAGGCGAGAATCAACCACTGTGTTTGAGCTGGTGTTACTCAGGGTCAGTAACAAATAGAGTCATTCTAGAGTCTGACACTTGGAACATAAACTTCAAAGTCTTACCTTTCAGAAAAGGTCAGGCAGTTGTCTGTAACCCTAGCGGTTCAGCCACAGTAAGCATTTTAGTTTGGGTATGTCGTTTTCACCATTTTCTTCAGAAATAGGTGGCTTTAGAAGAGTAAGCGATCAATCAATAATTTGACCCTGGCCTGTCTCTCTGTAGATCAATGAGTCAAGCCTGCAGTGATACCCTGACCTGTCCCTCTGTAGATCAATGAGTCAAGCCTGCAGTGATACCCTGACCTGTCCCTCTGTAGATCAATGAGTCAAAGCTGCAGTGATACCCTGACCTGTCCCTCTGTAGATCAATGAGTCAAGGCTGCAGTGATACCCTGACCTGTCCCTCTGTAGATCAATGAGTCAAGGCTGCAGTGATACCCTGACCTGTCCCTCTGTAGATCAATGAGTCAAGCCTGCAGTGATACCCTGCCCTGTCCCTCTGTAGATCAATGAGTCAATCCTGCAGTGATACCCTGACCTGTCCCTCTGTAGATCAATGAGTCAAGGCTGCAGTGATACCCTGACCTGTCCCTCTGTATATCAATGAGTCAAAGCTGCAGTGATACCCTGACCTGTCCCTCTGTAGATCAATGAGTCAAAGCTGCAGTGATACCCTGACCTGTCCCTCTGTAGATTAATGAGTCAAAGCTGCAGTGATACCCTGACCTGTACTCTGTAGATCAATGAGCCAAGCCTGCAGTGATACCCTGACCTGTCCCTCTGTAGATCAATGAGTCAAGCCTGCAGTGATACCCTGACCTGTCCCTCTGTAGATCAATGAGTCAAGCCTGCAGTGATACCCTGACCTGTCCCTCTGTAGATCAATCAGTCAAGGCTGCAGTGATACCCTGACCTGTCCCTCTGTAGATCAATGAGTCAAAGCTGCAGTGATACCCTGACCTGTCCCTCTGTAGATCAATGAGTCAAAGCTGCAGTGATACCCTGACCTGTCCCTCTGTAGATCAATGAGTCAAAGCTGCAGTGATACCCTGACCTGTCCCTCTGTAGATCAATGAGTCAAGCCTGCAGTTATACCCTGACCTGTCCCTCTGTAGATCAATGAGTCAAAGCTGCAGTGATACCCTGACCTGTCCCTCTGTAGATCAATGAGTCAAAGCTGCAGTGATACCCTGACCTCTCCCTCTGTAGATCAATGAGTCAAGCCTGCAGTGATACCCTGACCTGTCCCTCTGTAGATCAATGAGTCAAAGCTGCAGTGATACCCTGGCCTGTCCCTCTGTAGATCAATCAGTCAAGGCTGCAGTGTTTAGGGGTTCGATTCACACTGGGACCCCCTGTGCTAAATATATACAGTACAGTTATGTCATGGTACTGATTGAGAATCTAAAAGCGTCCAGCAAAAGGCATAGGTACTATTACTTTTGAACTACGAACAAATAGGGGACACGTGTCAGAGCTGGAGAAATCAATTTGAGGAACTGTAATTTGTTGAAAAAGATTTAGTTTTAGATTTGTTTGCCTTCCAATGCAATCGCAATAACAGAAATTTGAAAAAAGTTTAATTAATTAAAACATTAACAACAACAACAACATTAATAATAACAACAACAACAATAACAACAACAACAACAATAATAACAATAATAATAATAATAATAATCATGCAAAAAAGACTTCTAGAGACAGAGAAGGACAGAAAGGACATGCAAAGGAAGCGGTCCCCAGGGCAGGTGCTCGTGCTGGGGGTGTACGATGGGTAGCAAAGGTGACTGAGCTAATGTAATCGATATGCAGCGAGGGAATGGGATCAAAGGGATGTCTGGGATACCAGCGCCACCAGGGACGGAAATAGACTCTGATTATCAAACAATGAAACGTTAATATGATTCATTATGTTCCACAGCAGGAGAGTCTGGGCCCTTTTTTTCCAAGGGTAATAAGAGAGCATATAGGCCATAGGGGAAAGAAACCCTTAGTGTGGGGATATCCCTCTCTGCTTCACTTTCAGTGTCTCTCTCTCTCTCTCTCTCTCTCTCTCTCTCTCTCTGTCTCTCTCTCTCCTGTTCTATTTCTGTAGGCCCATATCTTTGAGGACATACTGTAGTAAAATAACACAGGTAGTAGGACTGGCAGAGGGACCGAGACACTACAACCCCCATTTGTACACTACACACAAAGGTCACCAGCTAGTAGGGCTACAGGGCAGATATTTGCTTTCATACCCCCATCGTGGGGTCAGAGGGTTAAAGTCAAAGCCATTCAGTCCAGCTCAGGCAGAGACTAATTATCAAAATAACAATTTCAATTTTCAAAGCAGAATTTTCCATCATTATGGTTGAAAAAACCTTTTCTGGACCTGTTGACTAGCCGAGGTGAAAGGGGGAGATCATCTGTACTGTAGTCTCCCAATTTTCTAAACTGAAAAGCAACTATTTTCCTTTGTCTGTGAATGAGAATGCAGAGAATGTTTACAGATAATCCACTCGCTTTTTTTTTCCTTCCAAAAATGCTGCACCTTGGTTTTGCAGAGTCCATTGGGACAAAGATGTCATGTGTTTCTGTCTGGCTTCTCCTTTAGCTGTGTGGGGTCCTTGATGTGGAAAGCTTTCAGATCCACTGCTTTAGGAAAGCACTAGTAGCGGTAGGTTCAGGACAGTGGGATGGGGATGCTCGCTCCACCACAACACCCTCCAGAGGTCAGCGACCTGAGCGGGGCAACGATTTGTTTTACAACCCCACTGTGGGGTCAAAGGGTCAAAGTCAAAGGCAGTCAAACACTCTTGCTTCTCTCTCTCCCTTTCCCTTTCCACCTCCCTATTTTCAGCATATTTCAGCTATCGAACGCAAACACATCTATATCTTTCATTTGAGTTATGTGAGTCATTCACAACACACAAACCAAACCAAATCACGGCATGCCTCACACACTAGCCTTACCAGTGAACGTGAAACACAGGCAGCTGCATACAACGATAAGCAGGGTGTTCATCCTCACTTTGACGTTCATCACCATCGTCTTCATCTTCGCTTGCCCGCCAAAGACCGCCATGACACCTTCTTTGCCCTTTTCTCCGGCCAACCAATGGCCTTTACCATCCACCACACCCAGGCACCGTGACTCCCACGGCTGCACCCTCTAAACCAGGATCCTTGATGGGTAAGTGTCTCCAAAGCTCACGCACAAGACACACCTTTCCAGCTCCGGGTCTAGCAGAGACACGCACGCCTCTGGGGGGGGATCTCAGCTAGCCCCGGCAGCTCTACCAGCGTTTAGCTAAAGGCCGAGATGATCGCTCTGTCCTTTCCCCCTCTTGGTCTCTTTGTGACCATGGCTCCTACGGGTGAAACCACGGCCTGATTGGGTGCGCGTGCTGGGAGTGACGAGAGGGCGGAATGTGTTTGTACTGTGAAGCCTGTGGGGCAGGCACCTGTTGGTGCTCACCAATCTGAGGTTAGGGCTGCGGGGAATGGTGGGTGGGTGGGAGGGAGGCAGGCAGAGGAGGTGGAGGGGTGGGGGGTGGGATGGGATGGGGTGAAGGAATGGCAATGGGCTATGGGCTATGACAATGGGGATATTTTGGGTGGGAGGAGGGGACAAGTGGGTGGAGGTGGGGTGGGGTGTGTCTGATGACTTTTCCCATGAGCGAAGAGGGAATGGTGGTGGTGGTGGTTGGGGGGTGGGGGGTGGAGTTGAAGCGACTAAGGACGCGACGGCACTGATCCATTGGAAAACAGACAGAATTATGGGCGGGGTACATTTCTGCCCGCTGTTATGAAACCTCAACATTCTGGCAGTGGGCAGAAGAGAGACCCTCCTCAAACTGATTTGCTAAACCGACAGTGACGAATCCGTCCGCCAAGAAAAAGTTCAACTGGGTCCGGGCTGAACTTTGTGTCCGTCAAAACCACGGACGGAAATCCGGACGGAGATGAACAACAGCTGTGCGGACAACAGAGTGACAGCTCTCATTGGAAATGAAGTGAAATGAACGGAGACGGACCGACACAACGGATCAGCGTGGCCGTGGGCTTCACAGGAAATTGTTCAGAGTGAGATCACAGCAGCGCATGAGATCACAGCAGCGCATGGCATCAGGTGAGTCAGTGTGAGATCACAGCAGCGCATGAGATCACAGCAGCGCATGGCATCAGGTGAGTCAGTGTGAGATCACAGCAGCGCATGGCATCAGGTGAGTCAGTGTGAGATCACAGCAGCGCATGGCATCAGGTGAGTCAGTGTGAGATCACAGCAGCGCATGGCATCAGGTGAGTCAGTGTGAGATCACAGCAGCGCATGGCATCAGGTGAGTCAGTGTGAGATCACAGCAGCGCATGGCATCAGGTGAGTCAGTGTGAGATCACAGCAGCGCATGGCATCAGGTGAGTCAGTGTGAGATCACAGCAGCGCATGGCATCAGGTGAGTCAGTGTGAGATCACAGCAGCGCATGGCATCAGGTGAGTCAGTGTCTCCTCCATACTCGTTTTCAACTTTAATGCCGTCATCTATTCATTTTTCCCTTCGCTCCATCTGTCTTTCCATCTATCATTGTTTCCCTCCTGACCACGGATTCAAAAGAATGGTCCGAAGGCAGTTAACACCTTTAGTCCCTCAACCACAGGAATGCCTATGAAAGGGCGTTTGGACTTGACCAATGCAATGACTGGACAAGGCATATTTGCGTTCTTGTTCGCTCAAATTGTCTCTAGCTCACTCATCCCTCTCTACATGCAGACCCCACTCTCTGTGTCCTCTGGTGAAGTGGGAGGCAAACCTAGTGGGCGGACTAGTGTCTGGTGGTATGCAGGGTATTGGATGGTGAAGTGGGAGTGTGCCCTCTAGTGTCTGGTATGCAGGGTATTGGAAGCACTGGTGGAACTCAAGCCACTCATTCCAGCTCCGACTAGTTATCGGGCGATGATTTCAAATTCTGATTCCATAAAAAAGAAAGGAAGAAAAAAAAACTGAAATTGGAAAAACAACAAACTGCCAATTTGTTTTATGGGGAAAACCTGTCTTGAAAGGAAGGTCACAATTAAGGTCTTTGCACACATGGTCTGTTTTTTTCCTATTGCTTTCCTTTTAATCCGTCATGTGAAAACACAGACGGGTCAAACAGCTCGCAATGTCGCAAAAGGCTATTGACTGATGTGAAAATCAAACCTATTCCGAAAACTTTAATGACGGACGAAAGTTTCTGAGTCAGAGTGTAAACATGAGTGACACAACATGAGGTCATGCGTGCGACAATTTCGGACAAAAATACGGACTTGGTGTGCCAAAGCCTTTAGTCTTCTTTATCTGAAAAATATCCCCACAAAAATTACATTTCCACAATAATGAATGAGAATCGTTAGGCGGAAGAAATGGATAAGGTCAACTGAGATGGGGATCTGCGATTACGCTTATAATTATATTCTAGGCATTTAGCGACAGTAACACTTACAGTAGAAAAAGCTATCGCCAAATTACAAGCAGCCAATAGTGAGAAGAGCAAAGGAGAACGTGATTCAGTCGGGAGAAGGTGATGTAACGTGACTTTTCGATGACATTTCAGCCTGTGAAGGAGATGGACCAGTGACTCTGCTGTGGAGATGATTGGGAAGGTCATTCCACCATTGGGGAGTCGGAGGGAGAGCAGGGTGGTATGGGGAACTCCCTGTGTAGCCTTGTATACCAGCAACAGAGGTTTTGAATTTGATATGACAAGCCACAGGCAGGCAGTGAAGGCAACGCGAGAAGGGGAACGTGTGAGCTGAGGGGACAGGGAGTGCTTCGGGCGGGCAAACAGAAAGTTAGGGCGATTCAGGTGGGAGAGATCTAAAGCTTGAGGGAACACTTTATAATAATATAACCATCATTAATAAATGGCAAATTGATAGTGAATCAAACTTTAGTTAACAGTTACCTTACTATTAACATACAATGGAATGATAATCATATTTACACAGTATTTATTAACCATTTACAAAGTATATCACCAGTTGCAACTTTATAATAGCCATGCAAATAATGTCCCACTCTGTCCCCGCCCCCCCTTCCTGTGTCCTGCTCTGTCCTGGTGGGGTGGAGACGACAGATCTATAAACATTATTTGGATGGCTATTATAAAGTTGCAACTGATGTTTATATTACTTTGTCATTTCATTGTTAACAGCTATTATTATTAATATTAGTTATCATAAAGTGTTACCGGACTCGCAACAGTTGTATAAAGAGGCACAACGGTGAGGAGTGCAGGAGGCCCAGCGGACCTGTGAACAGTGATGGATACTGTAGGTCTTGTAGAGGACAAAATGTTCCACAGAAAAAGAGCAGCTAACGTTAATAAGTCTGGCTGAGATTGAGATTGAGATGAGCTTGCTGGTCTTGAAAATTCCAACGGTATTAAGCATACACCCTATCACCCCCCCACAGATACATTATCCATGGTCATTTTGTGCTATGAGCATACACCCTATCACCCCCCACAGATACATTATCCATGGTCATTTTGTGCTATGAGCATACACCCTATCACCCCCCACAGATACATTATCCATGGTCATTTTGTGCTATGAGCATACACCCTATCACCCCCCACAGATACATTATCCATGGTCATTTTGTGCTATGAGCATACACCCTATCACCCCCCACAGATACATTATCCATGGTCATTTTGTGCTATGAGCATACACCCTATCACCCCCCACAGATACATTATCCATGTTTGTGCTATGCGGCAGTGAAAACCTTACTGATTGCGCCTTAACCTTATTCCAATGCAGCACTTCCTGTAAGGTTCTCTGGAAAAGAGCATACAAGCTAAATGCCTGAAATAAGGCTGTAAATGCAGCCCAAGCTGGGCCCTCACACTCAAAGCCCAGAGGCTGTTCACCAGGGAACCATCAGAACCATGCAGTGAAGTATTCTACCGACGTCTGACTTTCTATCTTCTCCTGCTATTTCTCGCTTTCTCCATTCTGTTTGGCCTCTCTGTCTCATTGACCTTCTCAGTCTCACCTACTTACATTTTGTACTGTTCTACCCGCGAGCAAGACCGTCAGATAGCCTACAGCCCGCCCCCTCCTGCTGTCTCTCAGGTAATGCTATCCTTCTCTGACTGTCTCTCCCTCACGCTGGTCAGGGTTGCCAGTGAGCACAAAACACAAACAGGCTATAAATCAGATCCAGGTTGAGGGTTGATAGCCGGGGAACGTGGCGGCGTCAGTCAAAAACAGCTTCTGCTCCTGTGTGTGTGTGTCAAAGTGTCAAAGGTCAAAGTGTGAGGTGAAAAGGTCAAAGTGTGAGGTGAAAACCTAGACGAAAAGTTTTGGATACAAAATGGCTAAGCAGCTCGGGGAGGGAAGAGTATAATATTGAAGTTGTCAGCGCTATTTCCACTACTGAGGAGTGCTGATGTTCAACCTTCAAATGGTTCATGAAGCGCGCACACACACACACACACACACACACACACACACACGCACGCACGCACGCACGCACGCCAGGGAAGCCCGTACAGTAGTGTGTCCGTTGACCAGTGTGCTATTAATAGCAGGGCGGGCAGGTGACGAGGCGAGGGCTACACTGCAGGAGAATAGCATTCTGACAACAGATGGAGCCTTTGATATCCCTTAGATCTTTATTTAAAAAACTAAACACAATGAAAGCACAACAAGATTAACAGGGCAGGTGTGTGTGTGTGTGTGTGTGTGTGTGTGTGTGTGTGTGAGAGAGAGAGAGAGAGGGGGGGGGGGGGGGGGAGGCATAGGTTTCCTATATATTGTAATGGGAATTCCACAGGCTATTGGTGCAGCTGGTGAACTGAGTTGGGGTGCTATTCTACACTCGACATAAGAATAGCCTCCATGCAGGCGTACACACACACACACACACACACACAAACATGCACACACACACACACACACACACACACACACACACACACACACACACACACACACACACACACACACACACACACACACACACACACACACACTGCCTAAAATACAAAGAGGATTACTATGGTTACAGAAATATCCAGGAAGCATGTGGCGCACTCCAGCACATTCTGACACAGGGAAACGAAAGGCATATAACTTGCTCGTTATAGCATCTGGTTTGTCTTGGTGTTTATGTGTTAACACCACACACAAATATCCCACCTGGATCCACACACTCTTCACTTCGGACCTACAGTCCTACTGGAGCTAGCACACTAAAAACACACACCAGTAGCATTGGCTTGGCTTGTAGAGTCCCACTGTAGCTAGCACACTAAAAACACACACCAGTAGCATTGGCTTGGCTTGTAGAGTCCTACTGTAGCTAGCACACTAAAAACACACACCAGTAGCATTGGCTTGGCTTGTAGAGTCCCACTGCAGCTAGCACACTAAAAACAGACACCAGTAGCATTGGCTTGGCTTGTAGAGTCCTATAGCTAGCACACTAAAAACACACACCAGTAGCATTGGCTTGGCTTGTAGAGTCCTACTGTAGCTAGCACACTAAAAACACACACCAGTAGCATTGGCTTGGCTTGTAGAGTCCTACTGTAGCTAGCACACTAAAAACACACACCAGTAGCATTGGCTTGGCTTGTAGAGTCCTATAGCTAGCACACTAAAAACACACACCAGTAGCATTGGCTTGGCTTGTAGTGTCCCACTGTAGCTAGCACACTAAAAACACACACCAGTAGCATTGGCTTGGCTTGTAGAGTCCTATAGCTAGCACACTAAAAACACACACCAGTAGCATTGGCTTGGCTTGTAGAGTCCTACTGTAGCTAGCACACAAAAAAACATCAGAACATGAGGCACAGGGTCAAGATATCTATTCAAATATTTCCTGGCAACAATATGTGGTCTGTGATTAAGGCTACGATGCTGATGCAGGACCTTGAGCCCAATCAACTGACAAGCTCCAATATGTTGTTAACCATTTGCATTTACTTGCATCTTGGATCATGC
>NC_139628.1:43167558-43255058 GCF_964638095.1 Poromitra crassiceps | reverse complement strand
TATAAAACAGACTACTGCATGAGTATCTGGCAGTAAAATGTTTGAGGGGATTTCCCCTTTAACCCACAGTCCCTAGACTATCCTTACTCTTGTCCCTGACCTTGTCCTAAGCGATATAGTCCCTGACATACTGACACTATCTTCCTTGCACAACAGCTGCGGTCTCAGATTGCCTTTTCCAAACATCTGCTTTGTTATGAAACACCTCAAATATGAAACACCTCTTTTACTCCCCCCCCCCCCTTTAGATGAAGAGACACAAAGCTAATGAGTTTGCAGTTCAGACAGCTCACCACCTGAGGGCAGTGTGGCACCACCATGTGTTCAGCCTATAATGTGGAGCGTAATCTATCAGGCAGGGCATACTATAGATAGAGAGCTGCTTGGTATTCAGTGCAGGAATGGGGGGTTTACAATGCAGCGCTGGCGGCCGAAGGGGCTGTGACCTAAGAGAGCTGGGGGGAGAGAGAGAGAGAGAGAGACACAGAGAGAGAGAGAGAGAGAGACACACACAGAGAGAGAGAGAGAGAGAGAGAGAGAGAGAGACTGTATGGCCCCCAGACCCCTCCTCCTTCCCTGCCCAAAGTATCACTTCATCAGCGAGAAGTAAACGACTATTCAGGGAGACTAATTCAACTAATACTGTCTGGTGCCAAGACATGCACTAAACCCAATTAAGAAGGGGTGTGTGTGGGGGGGGAGGCTCACAAGAGATACTGCTGCCTCATCAAATTGCTCTAATAAGAGTCACCCCTCCCCCACACCCTGTTCTTTCAGACACGCCCTGCTGTAATGTGTCAGATTTGTGCGGGTCATTATTATTTTAGCAACGATTCCCCACCACGTCTCGTCTTTCCCTCTTGGCATATTTCAGCCCCCGTAGGACAGATAGAGACACAGCTACAGATTGAGAGAAGACGTGACAGAGAAGAGACCATGTGTGATTTTTGGTTTGTGTTAATGCAGTAGGAGTTAAGGGGATGCTGAGTGTCTGTGGTTTGACTCCCAAGTGCCTAATATTGTGAAATGTACCTAAAGTCCACTGTGTGTGTACAGCATGTGGACAGAAATCATGCCGGTATTGGCCTTGATCCGCTTCAACAAGTTTGGTCTAAAATTGAGAGAGGATACAAAATACTTTTACTACCCTGACAAGACTACGATTCAGATGGAAACGCGGAATTGTTTTGATCAAATTAAACTGGTATGATTGGTAAAATATCTAATTATCGGCACAATCGCCTACCTAAAATATCAGTATCAATATCAGTAACGGCCTTCAAAAAACCCATTTCAGTCCAACTAATGTGTGTGCCCACCTGCTCCAAGCTCACAAAGTGAATAATTAACATTCACTAACTGTGATCTAAACTGGTGCTGCTGAAACAAACAACATGGCAAACAGAAAAGAGATGTAAAATACAGGGACATGTCCGATAACTCGGCACTACTTGTGTCAGGTGGTGAACTTTTTAGTTTAGTGTGTTGTTTACACTTTGAGATTACACTGTGTTGTTGCACTGCTGTAAGTACATTATGCATCAGGGCGATTCTCATCAGCTACCTACACAGTAACACGTACAATACCTTTCCATAGGTCAGTGCACAGGTTAATACACTATAAAAAGGCCATTGTAAAGTGCCACCCAGGTTTCTATTAACTGCATGGGCTGATGCACAGGTTGTTCCGGAAAAGAGAAATACAACACTGAAAAGCTGACTTGAAGATGAATAACTTGAAGAAGAAAAAAATCAATTATATTCCTAAAGTATCCCCTCAGATATGATAGCAGGTACATTTGAGACAGAAAACTCATTGTATTAATTTGGAGAAAAATCCAACAACAATATCCACATGGAGGCCAACACGGAGAGTGATCTCTATCCTGGTAAGCCACATCTAATTTAATTGCATTGTGTAGGGTTTTCCTATAGCTTTAGTTTGTGTTGATACATGTGTCTAGTATGTCTTTAGTTTGATTTTATGTGCAATGGAATTAGTAAATATACAGTATGTTGGCCATCAGTGTTCGGGGTAACTCATTACAAAAGTAACATATTACATGTAATATATTACTTTTAGCAGTAACTCAGTAATATAACTTATTACTTATACATATGTATCTCGTGTATTGCTATGTTTTGTATTTTGTGTTGTCTTTCTCTGTGGACCCCAGGAAGACTAGCTTGTCACTTTGGCGGCAGCTAATGGGGATCCTTTTAAACAATAAACAACAACGATAAACTTATTGGATTTCGGTAATATTATACCAGTTACCTTCTCAAGTAACTCAAGTTACAAATTGAGTTACATTTTATTAAATCAAAGCACATATTTAAAAAAGATACAATCATTTCCTAATCAAACTGTGTGTTTTTATCTAAATAACCACTATAGATGACAATAACAAAGGAAAATAATAACATTTTAGAATTTTGATTGTTTACACTGACTTCAAGGCGGTTGAAATTATTTTTCAGGATGGTTCCGGGGCAGCGATATCATTCTGTTGCTGCTGTTGTTTTGGTAAAAGTAATGCAAAAGTAGTGTAATAAGTAATGAGTTACTCTACACAGAAAGTAATATTGTAAAGTAACGTATTACTTTCAACTGAAAGTAACTAGTAATATGTAGTACAGTATATTACATTTTGAAAGTAACTTGCCCAACACTGTTGGCCATTAACATTTTCTTTGCCTCTATTATTACTAACAATATAATCGATATTTATTGTAAATGTGTCTCTTTTTTCCACTGAGACCATTTTGCTTTAAATATAGCACTTGTTTCTATAAAAAAACATATATATATTTTTTTTTAACACATTCACTGCCAGCTGTTTTTTTTTTTACTGTAGGTAGCTTCTGCCAGAGGGTTTTTTTGAGGATTCTGGCTCATCTTTCAAGACCTGAGGATTCTTTTCTGCTAAGATTTTGTGAACACAAAATATCTAAAAAGAACTAATAGAATGTGTGCTTTCTCTGTCTAAAAGAGTTAGTTTGTAGAGTTAGTAGTTATGTAGGCATTAGCACTTGAATACAGCATGGTTTCAGCGTCTGAAAATTTATTCTGAGATAAATGGCTTTTTGTGAAATTCGATAGAACAGTCACTTTAACCATTCATTTTTGGCATCAGTAAGACGTCAGACATCTAAACAATAGTTTTGAACAGTAATTTCCTCCATAACAGCAGGAAACACCCCTCTCCTTCAAACTCCTCCCTCCGTGTGTGTTCTTCTTGGCTGCAGTGGGCGTGTCACAAGCTCGTTTCTGTTGCTGCTGTAACCTCGCGTCACCAGGCTCACTGCTTTGCTGCTGCCTGTCTGCTGGCGGCCGCTCTTTGGGCGAGTCTGGTGGGCTCGCTCGTTTCTTGGAGTTTCGGTTGAGAGCTTTGATGAAGCTTTTGCGATTCTGGTCTTATTTATGCTGCGTGTTTCAAAGTGTGTTCCACCCGTAATCTATTATGCAAATTTGCAATCCCTCACCGCCAGCAATCAGCGCGACAGCGAAAGCGTTTTCGCCAATCCATTCTACAGTATGAGAATGGTTTCATCGCGCGTTCCCCTGCAGTTTTGGCTCTGCTTTTTCTAGTCTGGGAGAGCACTGTCGCCACTTAGTGGGTCGGTGGAATGGGTTGTACACGTTCGGTGGCTCCAATATTTATATAAGAGATGTAAAAGGGTTAGATGCACATCCCACGGTCAAAAAAAAATTTTTTTTTTTTTTGACGTATTAACACGTCATTGGCAGTCAACCGTTGGATTTTTTTTTACGTATTAACACGTCATTGGCAGTGAACGTGTTAACAAGCTAAAATATAATAATAAGTAATATAATGCCACATGACAATTAAATATATATAATGACAAGATGGTGTTGGTGACGTTGTAGTGCATATTTGCTCAAAGCCTTTATATGTGAGTATGTTTCGTTGAGTTACCCACATTGTGACTGCAAAGCCAAAGTGACCAGGAGCAAAGCACTGACTGAACCTCTAAGCACTGTATGGAAAGAAAATATGTCTGTGCTTATAGTTTGATATAAACACATATCTGTTATTCTACCTGGAATTATGTCTTAACCATTTAAACAACAAATCTGCCTGTCAAGGCTACTACTTTTTAGTAGCATCTGTTGGCTTTCACAGGACTGATGCAAGCTGTGGATAGGGGTGGAGGTGGGGGTGGGGGTGGGGGTGGGGGGCGTGGGGAGGAGAGCTGAGCTTCTGGCTGGTTACAGACTGACCTTGCCAAGGACTCCGACTTGGAACTCTAATAAAGGCTCAAACACACGGCAGCACACGTGAACTTATGAAGGATTTCATTTCAAAAGTGATAATTAACACATTTTGGATGTTTATCACTTCCACTTACTATCCCATATTGACATATTTACAGAAACAATAGATCATAGTTTTGTATTCAAGTTATGAGTCATTGCAATGCACAACCTTTGCTTACAAAATAGTTTCTGGGGACAGATTTGTCTGTATTTTATGTTGACTTAAGCATTTGAAGGAACATTTCCCCCCAGGTGGATACATATTGTAGGGCTATGGTTGGAATTAAATCCTTTATCCTTTATGTATTAAAAAATCCCCTTGGCATTCAGGCTTTATAAACGCCTGCAAAATGAACATTTATATCCTTTTAGACAGACTTTCAGTCAGTATGTAAGACAGCACATAAGGGGACTTTGATACATGGTGCGCACATAAAAGCATGGAGCCAGATTTTGGATAGTTTTGGATACATGGTGATGAGGATCTTTGCTGTAGGTTATCTGTCTGTGTACATATTACACTACGTCTATAACAGGGGTGGGCAAAAAAAAAATCCTGAGGGCCATACTGACTTGCATCAAGTAAGCGAAGGGCCACACATTGGAGATTATACCTGCCAACACTCCTTGTTTTCTTTGCGGGAGTCTCTCTATTTTTAACCCTCTCTCCTGTTGTGATTGGTAATTTCTTGTTAATCTCCTGATATAATAGTGATACAAATCCAATGGCTGTTGCAGATTAGATTTATTAACTTAATGTGTGAGAGAAGGTGTATGTTGTGTTCATGCCAATTGGCTAAAAGCCGGCGGTGGGAGCGGATTTCAAAATGCAGGTTGGCAGAGGCAGAGTAGGGTGGGCTCGCTGCCCCTGCCACCCTGCATTTTGGAAATTTACAGATATGGTCGCATTCCCGCTTGTTAAAATGAACGATATGCCATTCAGTAACATGGCTCTTCATAAGCATGCAGTGTGTATGGGCTGAGGAGGTCAGGGTTAACTGTCAGCAAAAACATCTGTTGTGAAATCGATCAATGATAAACAGCTCATTCATTCATCACTTGACCTGCGTATCACTTGACTATAAAGTTAAAATGATCACCGCCGTGATCATTTTAACTTGATTATGCCCTAGAAAATAAAGGCTTTTGAACCTTTACACCTTGTCTCAGTGTGAGATCAGTGCCTGAAACAAGCTGATGCTTTCCCTTTGGATATAAATTTGTACTTCAGGAGCACCTCACATTCCTGGAGCCGACCAGTGAGCACTCGGTAATTGTCTTTTGTCAGAATCAGTTTTATTGTACAAGTAAGTTTGCACACATATGGGTTTCGACTTGGTCGGTTGATCACGTAAGTCACAATAAACATGACACCACACAATATCATAAAAAATTCGAAGTTGGATGCAGTAATAGACAAAATGTACAAATCTGGAGAACAATGCACTGACTTTTGGGCGATTTGAACACTTTAAGGGGGTGGAGCTGCACACCTGAGTTGGAATGGTCTAAACAGAATATAAATAGGTCTAAAGTACACAATAAGCACATAATACACACCTAGAATATGAGCTGGCCTCACCTGTTGGGCTTGGGGAAGAGGATGGAGGTGTTGGGCTTGCGGATGAAGTACTCGTCGGCGGCTCGGCTGATGACGAAGATGCTTTTCTCCCGGCGGGGCAGCGTCTCCAGGGACAGGGGCGTCTCCACTTTGGGCCGCAGCATGCCCAAGTAGGGAGGCAGCATGTGGATGAAGATCTGTGAGGGAGAGGAGCAGCAGCGTTACCTCCAGGGTTTCCAATGAAGTCAGTTTCAGTACCTGCTGTGGTTGTTGTGTCATATCAGGGTTACTGTAATATGACTTGCCAACTGGGATCAGGGAAAAAACACAAGCACAGTCATGTTAAGTGACAAAACATGTGTTTACCATGTAATGAACAAACTCTCATGTGTCAAGTATACCTAAAGTGTATCCGGACAAATAAATTCCAAAGAGAGTATTATTTAATAACTAAATATTATGTCCAAGACCATATCCTTATGTGACCTCAAACCTGTTCTGACCTGTTCCTACTAGAGCCTGACCGATATATTGGTCCACCGATATTATCGGCCGATAAACCGATATATCGGTGTTGGCCGATATTGCAGATATTTTTTTATTTTGTATTTTTTTAAGTTATAGACAGCATGTTGTGTATATTTGATATTTTTTCTTAACTCAAGTCATATTTTATATTTGTTCTATTTGTGTTTTTGTATTTCCAGTTATTTATAATTATTAAATTCCCAGTGAAGTTTACAGTTTCATTGCATTGATGTCATTTTGGACAATAACGTTTATTGATAAGCTGTAAAATATCCTGCCTACATTACATATCTCACGTTATGTCAAGTCATATCTTTGTCAAGTGTTTGATTTTTGAAGGATCATTGCAAAAAAATTGTGAAATATAATGTGTATAATATAAGAATATCGGCCGATATATGGATATCGGAAATTTTTCACTCCCTAATATCGGTATCGGCCTAAAAAAATGCAGTATCGGTCGGGCTCTAGTTCCTTCTCCCCTGGTGGCTGACCCACTGAGAACACCTGTTTGATTTCCCACTGAATCATCATGATCAGTGAATATAAAGGAGGAGACTGAGACCATAGAGCTCCACTTCACCTACTAAGACCTTATTTCACAATGAGGGCTGCTGTAGCTCAGCTGATGTTGCTGCTGTGTCTGTCTGGGACCTCAGCAGACCAGGCCTTCACACACAACGACTTGACCACAGCACCAGAGAGCAGCCAACCTGACGTCTGGGCTGAGCTGAGGGAGCTCAGAGACATGGTGGTGGAGCAGAGGGTGCAGCTGAAATACATGGGGGAGAGACTCTTGAAAACTAACTTTCAGGTTGGTCCCGTGCTGTCCTGTGGCTGTCCACTGTTCCTAGTGTTGTGTTAAATGCTAGTGATGGGTTAAATGGAGAGGATACATTTTGTTGTACTTGTATGATGACAATAAATAAATCCTCTTCTTCTTCTTCTTAGGTGTACAAAATGCAAACCAAACTTACAGCAGCAGAGAACATGAATGAAGCTCGAGAGGAAAGGATCACAACTCTGGAAGTCAGCCTGAGTGTTAGTCAGAGTCGTGTAGAGGAGCTGGAGCGAGAGACCTCAGCCTTGAAGACCAGGCTAGTGGCTGTTGAAGCAGGAGATGAAGAACAAGCAGCAGCGACCTCGGCCTTGAAGACCAGGCTGGCAGCTGTTGAAGCAGGAGATGAAGAACAAGCAGCAGAGATGACGTCCATGGAAGCCAGGCTGAGTTCCAGTGAGAGTCGAGTGGAGGCTTTGGAGAGAGACAATGCTGACAGACCAAAAGTGGCCTTCTCTGCTGCTTTACAATACACACTAGGACCAGTCAACACTCTGACACCAGTTCTCCACACCAATGTCCTCACCAACACTGGTAACGCCTATAGCCCCATCACAGGTGCATTCACAGCACCAGTGAAAGGGATCTACTATTTCAGTATTAATGGCTTGGATACCCGCTCTGGCAATTTTGCTGGCATTCTCCTCTTTAAGAATGGCAGAATAGTTATGGAAAGATTTCATTATAACAATCATGGACGCAACACGAATGTATCTGGTGCAGTGACTCTCGAGCTGGAGGCCGGCGACTTCATAGACACTCGTATCCAGAGCAGCTACAGGCTTTATGGTAATACAGATAATCCAACCATGTTTAGTGGCTTCCTCCTCTTCCCTCTGTGAAGACTGAGGCAAAAACGTACAATAAATCTAAACAGGCTTTGATTTCATGGATATAACACTGACACTGAGTTGTATCATTTAAAGCTGTTAAATAAAATGTATCTGGAAATCTTGCTACTCTGTCTTTCAATCTCATTTATGTGGAGCACATATAAATCAAGGAACAGTCAAACAATCAAGTCCTGATGCAACATTAATTATGATTATACTGTATATTCTTACATTTTTAAAGGGCAGGTTTAAATTGTGTTTGGGTGCGAGATTTGTATGAAAGTCTTATTTTCTAAATGCGTGTAATGCCTCTTTTGTTTCCATTTTGGGCCTTTTACTCAACCAGTACAGACATATTATTTTAAGAATAGCTGAAAGAATATATAAAATATTATATTGTTAGTCCTTCATCCTTCTAGAGCATGTTAGTACACAGTTTGTCAACTGAAAACAAAATACAGTAATGAACACTTAACATAGTGTTTGTCATGAAGCTATAATCAAAATAGCTGACCAAGATTTCAAGATTCAAGATTCAAGATTCAATAGTTTTATTGCCATATCAACCAAGATTGATTGGAATTTGTCTTGGCATGCTCAAACAGACAAAAAAATCACAGTAACAGACCATGAGAGACAGACAATACAACTACACATCTGCTGCAATGTATAAAAAGTAGGAACATGCAATCAAAAACAACTGCAAAATGCAAAACAGTATGCAATACAGTGTACAGTGCAGGATAGGCACAGGCGGCTAGTGCAACCAAAAAAAGTGCACAATGCATTAAAGTGTCTGGTGCATTAAAAGACCAGGGGGTAAAATTAAATTGGGGTGGTGAACTGAACTGAGGAGGAGTTAAGGGCCCTCACTGCTTCAGGGTACGAGCTGTTACGCAGGCGAGTGGTTCGGCATTTGATGCTGCGTACCCTTCTTCCCGAAGGAAGGGGGGCAAAGAGAGCATTGGCTGGATGGGAGGGGTCCCTTATTATCTTATTATCAAACATAATGTAAATCATTAAAAGACATTGAAAATATTTTTGTTCATTCTCAAATGTCTCAGAGCACTTCATTAGACATGTCCCTTCCCATACACACTGACTGACAGCATAATGACACAGCAAGCTATTGTGACATTGGTGACATGTCTTACACTGTGTACCTCAAACCTCGAATGCAATGATGTCATGCACCTATGATCTGAACCTGACCCCCTCCCTCCACCCTTAAGGCCAATGTCCACCAGCTGCGGTCCGGCTCCTTGTGGCTCCGCTACAGCTGCTGGAACAGACCATGTAATAGAAGGTATTACAAGCAGCTCTGGCAAAATAAGCCACCGCTCTATTTTTACCAGAGAAAATAATATTTCCATTGGTTTGCTGCTTTCCATATGTGAGGTTGCATTACGAGTAGTTTGCATGTGTTCATTTGATTGAAAAAATAAAATAAATATTTTCTTTAAATGCTCATCTTGTCTCTACAGATCAGAAAAACCTCAACTGTATCAGTGGTTCATGCTCTCACACCCATCTCTCTCTTTGATGAGTGGGTCTGTAATGTGGAGCCTAAAAGAACTGACATATTTCTAGTTGACTTATAATATCACAGCACAAGGTCTAATCATCATGGCTCTCAAACACCTAGAGAAGAGGAGGGAGGGAGGGAGGGAGGGAAAGAAAGAAAGAAAGAAAGAAAGAAAGAAAGAAAGAAAGAAAGAAAGAAAGAAAGAAAGAAAGAAAGAAAGAAATTTTGTCACTCGTCAACCTTCACAGCTTATCAAAGAAAGTGCAGTGAGAACAGGAGGGAGAGGAACACTGTGATCTAAGTCCAGTATATTCTGCAGGAGGCAGACAATCACATCTGATCAGACGTTCCCCACATGCAGCATGTAGCAGTGAGAGAAGAGGCCGACGTTCACAATCCACCAACTCCCTCATATGACACAATCTGAAGGCCCACTCTGTGATTTATGCTCATAAGACAGCTGTATTTTCATATTTAAAATCTTGCCTATAGTGCAACTTAATATTATGACTGCTGATTTTCTAGTGTTATGGAGGGAGTAGAAGATAATGACTGAATTTTAATTTGGGGGGAACTATTCCTCAGTGGTTCTCAAAGTGGTGTCCGGGGACCCCCAGGGGTCCTTGAGAGGATTGCACGGGGTCCCCAGCAAAAAGGGGGATCATTTATTTTCACTATAATACCATTCTATAAGTAACAACTAATAACTAACACAATGACTGAATGTATGACTGTTTTGGTCATGGGTTTCGTTTCATACACTTTCTGGAATAAAACATCTAAAAGCAAGTCTCGTTGGATGGAGGTCCCTGGGTCAAAATCCTATCAAGTGGGGGTCTGTGGTCTAATTTGTGTCAGTTTAAGGGTCCTTGACATGAAAAGGTTTGAGAACCACTGCTTTAAGACCACAAAAAAGCAATTTTCCCTGTAATGATCAAACTCTCCATTGTCAAGTATCCTTAAAATGTATCTGACCAAATAAATTCCAAACTGGGACTTTAGAGAAAAAGAGTGACATTGAATTATTTAATAAGTAAATACTGTATCAAGACCATGTCCTCATGTGACCTCAAACCTGTTCTGACCTGTTCCTACTCCCCTGGTGCCCGACCCACTGAGGACACCTGTTAGATTTCCCACAGACTCATCATGATCAGTGAATATAAAGGAGGAGACTGAGACCATAGAGCTCCACTTCACCTACTAAGACCTTATTTCACAATGAGGGCTGCTGTAGCTCAGGTGATGTTGCTGCTCTGTCTGTCTGGGACCTCAGCAGACCAGGCCTTCACACACAATGACTTGATCACAGCACCAGAGAGCAGCCAACTCAACATCTGGGCTGAGCTGAGGGAGCTCAGAGACATGGTGGTGGAGCAGAGGGTGGAGGTGAGCACCACCAAGGCTGAACTTCAGAGCCAGAAGAGCCTGATGGAAGACCTGCGGAGAGACGCTGCACAGCAAACAGTGGAGCTAAGTATCACCAAGACTGAACTTCTGAACCAGAAAGCCACAGTGGAAGACCTGAAGAAAGTGAATACAGTTTTGCTGTACAAAGTGCATGCGATGGAGGACAAGATAGAGGCCCTAGAGCGAGAGACCTCAGCCTTGAAGACCAGACTAGTGGTTGTTGAAGCAGGAGATGAAGAACAAGCAGCAGAGACCTCAGCCTTGAAGACCAGGCTGGCAGCTGTTGAAGCAGGAGATGAAGAACAAGCAGCAGAGATGACGTCCATGGAAGCCAGGCTGAGTTCCAGTGAGAGTCGAGTGGAGGCTTTGGAGAGAGACAATGCTGACAGACCAAAAGTGGCCTTCTCTGCTGCGTTACAGAACACACTAGGACCAGTTAACACTCTGACAACAGTTGTCCACAACAATGTGATCAGCAACACTGGTAACGCCTATAGCCCCATCACAGGTGCATTCACAGCACCAGTGAAAGGGATCTACTATTTCAGTATTGAGGGCATGGACCACAGATCTGGCTATCATGTTAGCATTGCCCTCTATAAGAATGGCAAGTTAGTTATGGCAAGATATCATTACATCAATCATGGAAACAACACGAGTGTATCTGGTGTAGTGACTCTCGAGCTGGAGGCCGGCGACATTGTAGACACTCGTATCTACAGCGGCTACAGGCTTATTGGTACTACAGATAATCGAACCATGTTCAGTGGCTTCCTCCTCTTCCCTCTGTGAAGACTGAGGCAAAAACCTACAATATATCTAAACAGGCTTTGATTTCATGGATATAACACTGACACTGTGTTGTATAATTTAAAGCTGTTAAATAAAATTTCTCTGGAAATCTTGCTACTCTGTCTTTCAATCTCATTTATGTGGAGCACATACAAATCAAGGAACAGTCAATCAATCAAGTCCTGATGCAACATTAATTATGGTTATACTGTATATTCTTACATTTATAAAGGGCCGGTTTAAATTGTGTTTGGGTGCGAGATTTGTATGAAAGTCTTATTTTCTAAATGTGTGTAATGCCTCCTTTGTTTCCATTTTGGGACTTTTACTCAACCAGAAGACACATATTATTTTAAGAATAGCTGAAAGAATATATAAAATATTATATTGTTAGTCCTTCAACATTCTAGAGCATGTTAGTACACAATTTGTCAACTGAAAACAAAATACAGTGATAAACACTTAACATAGTGTTTGTCATGAAGCTATAATCAAAATAGCTGACCAAACATAACGTAAATCATTAAAAGACATTGAAAATATTTTTGTTCATTCTCAAATGTCTCAGAGCACTTCATTAGACATGTCCCTTCCCATACACACTGACTGACAGCATAATGACACAGCAAGGTAATGTGACATTGGTGACATGTCTTACACTGTGTACCTCAAACCTCAAATGCAATGATGTCATGCACCTATGATATGAACCTGACCCCCTCCCTCCACCCTTAAGGTCCCCGGGCGCTGTACGAGAAAGCGACCACTGCTCCTGGCCTGCCCCCCGGAGGAAAGGACAAAGCCAGGATGGGTTAAATGCAGAGGACAAATTTCACCGGCCACCGTCAGCATGTGTGTGTTTGTGGCCTTCCGTGCATGTGTTGATGTGTAACCGTGTGACAATAAAGACGGGCTTGTCCGTCTGAAATCGTGTTTTTTTAAGGCCAATGTCCACCAGCTGCGGTCCGGCTCCTTGTGGCTCCGCTACAGCTGCTGGAACAGACCATGTAGTAGAAGGTATTACAAGCAACTCTGGCAAAATGAGCATCTGCTCTATTTTTACCAGAGAAAATAATATTTCCATTGGTTTGCTGCTTTCCATATGTGAGGTTACATTACGAGTAGTTTGCATGTGTTCATTTGATTGAAAAAATAAAATAAATAGATAAAAATAAATATTTTCTTTAAATGCTCATCTTGTCTCTACAGATCAGAAAAACCTCAACTGTATCAGTGGTTCATGCTCTCACACCCATCTCTCTCTTTGATGAGTGGGTCTGTAATGTGGAGCCTAAAAGAACTGACATATTTCTAGTTGACTTATAATATCACAGCACAAGGTCTATTCATCATGGCTCTCAAACACCTAGAGAAGAGGAGGGAGGGAGGGAGAGAAGGAAAGAAAGAAAGAAAGAAAGAAAGAAAGAAAGAAAGAAAGAAAGAAAGAAAGAAAGAAAGAAAGAAAGAAATTTTGTCACTCGTCAACCTTCACAGCTTATCAAAGAAAGTGCAGTGAGAACAGGAGGGAGAGGAACACTGTGATCTAAGTCCAGTATATTCTGTAGGAGGCAGACAATCACATCTGATCAGATGTTCCCCACATGCAGCATGTAGCAGTGAGAGAAGAGGCCGACGTTCACAATCCACCAACTCCCTCATATGACACAATCATTCTGAAGGCCACTCTGTGATTTATGCTCATAAGACAGCTGTATTTTCATATTTAAAATCTTGCCTATAGTGCAACTTAATATGACTGCTGATTTTCTAGTGTTATGGAGGGAGTAGAAGATAATGACTGAATTTTAATTTTGGGGGAACTATTCCTCAGTGGTTCTCAAAGTGGTGTCCGGGGACCCCCAGGGGTCCTTGAGAGGATTGCACGGGGTCCCCAGCAAAAAGGGGGATCATTTATTTTCACTATAATACCATTCTATAAGTAATAACTAATAACTAACACAATGACTGAATGTATGACTGTTTTGGTCATGGGTTTCGTTTCATACACTTTCTGGAATAAAACATCTAAAAGCAAGTCTCGTTGGATGGAGGTCCCTGGGACAAAATCCTATCAAGTGGGGGTCTGTGGTCTAATTTGTGTCAGTTTAAGGGTCCTTGACATGAAAAGGTTTGAGAACCACTGCTTTAAGACCCCAAAAAAGCAATTTTCCCTGTAATGATCAAACTCTCCATTGTCAAGTATCCTTAAAATGTATCTGACCAAATAAATTCCAAACTGGGGCTTTAGAGAAAAAGAGTGACATTGAATTATTTAATAAGTAAATACTGTATCAAGACCATGTCCTCATGTGACCTCAAACCTGTTCTGACCTGTTCCTACTCCCCTGGTGCCCGACCCACTGAGAACACATGTTAGATTTCCCACAGACTCATCATGATCAGTGAATATAAAGGAGGAGACTGAGACCATAGAGCTCCACTTCACCTACTAAGACCTTATTTCACAATGAGGGCTGCTGTAGCTCAGCTGATGTTGCTGCTGTGTCTGTCTGGGACCTCAGCAGACCAGGCCTTCACACACAATGACTTGATCACAGCACCAGAGAGCAGCCAACTCAACATCTGGGCTGAGCTGAGGGAGCTCAGAGACATGGTGGTGGAGCAGAGGGTGGAGCTGAGCACCACCAAGGCTGAACTTCAGAGCCAGAAGAGCCTGATGGAAGACCTGCGGAGAGACGCTGCACAGCAAACAGTGGAGCTAAGTATCACCAAGACTGAACTTCTAAACCAGAAAGTCACAGTGGAAGACCTGAAGAAAGTTAATGCAGTTTTGTTGTACAAACTGGATGAGACTGAGCACGAGGTGCAGGCCCTAGAGCGAGAGACCTCAGCCTTGAAGACCAGACTGGCAGCTGTTGAAGCAGGATATGAAGAACAAGCAGCAGAGATGGCGTCCATGGAAGCCAGGCTGAGTTCCAGTGAGAGTCGAGTGGAGGCTTTGGAGAGAGACAACACTGAGAGACCAAAAGTGGCCTTCTCTGCTGCGTTACAGACCACAATAGGACCAGTCAACACTCTGACAACAGTTGTCCACAACAATGTCATCAGCAACACTGGTAACGCCTATAGCCCCATCACAGGTGCATTCACAGCACCAGTGAAAGGGATCTACTATTTCAGTATTAATGGCGTGGATGACCGCTCTGGCACTCATGTTAGCATGTCCCTCTATAAGAATGGCAAGTTAGTTATGCGAAGATATCATAACAACAATCATGGAGGATACACCAGTGTATCTGGTGCAGTGACTCTCGAGCTGGAGGCCGGCGACATTGTAGACACTCGTATCCACAGTGGCTACAGGCTTTATGGTACTACAGAAAATCAAACCATGTTCAGTGGCTTCCTCCTCTTCCCTCTGTGATGACTGAGGCAAAAACTACAATACTGTACATCTACACAGGCTTTGATTTCATGGATATAACACTGACAATGTGTTGTATAATTTAAAGCTGTTAAATAAAATTTCTCTGGAAATCTTGCTACTCTGTCTTTCAATCTCATTTATGTGGAGCACATACAAATCAAGGAACAGTCAAACAATCAAGTCCTGATGCAACATTAATTATGGTTATACTGTATATTCTTACATTTTATAAAGGGCAGGTTTAAACTGTGTTTGGGTGTGAGATTTGTATGAAAGTCTTATTTTCTAAATGTGTGTAATGCCTCCTTTGTTTCCATTTTGGGCCTTTTACTCAACCAGCACACACATATTATTTTAAGAATAGCTGAAAGAATATATAAAATATATTGTTACTCCTTCATCTAGACTCTAGAGTATGTTAGTACACAATTTGTCAACTGAAAACAAAATAATGAACACTTAAGAGTCAATAGCATAGTGTTTGTCATGAAGCTATAAGCAAAATAGCTGACCAAACATAACGAAAATCACTAAATGACGTTGAAAAGATTTGTTTAATTCTCGAATGTCTCAGAGCACTTCATCAGACATGTCCCTTCCCATACACACTGATTGACAGCATAATGACATAGCAAACTATTGTGACATTGGTGACATGTCTTACACTGTGTACCTCAAACCTCTAATGCAATGATGTCATGCACCTATGATACAACACTTGGAGAGGGGAGGAGATCAGAAAAGAGAGAAAGGGAGGGTGGGCGAGGGGTGTAAAAGGTATATAGGTAAAGAAATGTCGTCACTCATCAACCTTCACAGCTCATCAAAGAAAGTGCAGTGAGAACAGGAGGGAGAGGAACACTGTGATCTAAGTCCAGTATATTCTGCAGGAGGCAGACAATCACATCTGATCAGACGTTCCCCACATGCAGCATGTAGCAGTGAGAAGAGGCTGACGTTCACAATCCACCAACTCCCTCATATGACACAATCTGAAGGCCCACTCTGTGATTTATGCTCATAAGACAGCTGTATTTTCATATTTAAAATCTTACCTATAGTGCAACTTAATATTATGATGACTGCTGATTTTCAAGTGTTATGGAGGGAGTAGAAGATAATGACTGAATTTTAATTTGGGGGGAACTATTCCTTTAAGACAGTGGTTCTCAAAGTGGTGTCCGGGGACCCCCAGGGGTCCTTGAGGGGATTGCACGGGGTCCCCAGCAAAAATGGCGATCATTTATTTTCACTATAATACCATTCTATAAGTAATAACTAATAACTAACACAATGACTGAATGTATGACTGTTTTGGTCATGGGTTTCATACACTTTCTGGAATAAAACATCTAAAAGCAAGTCTGGTTGGATGGAGGTCCCTGGGACAAAATCCTATCAAGTGGGGGTCCGTGGTCTAATTTGTGTCAGTTTAAGGGTCCTTGACATGAAAAGGTTTGAGAACCACTGCTTTAAGAGACAAAAAAAAAGCAATTTTTCCTGTAATGATCAAACTCTCCATTGTCAAGTATCCTTAAAATGTATCTGACCAAATAAATTCCAAACTGGGGCTTTAGAGAAAAAGAGTGACATTGAATTATTTAATGAGTAAATACTGTATCAAGACCATGTCCTCATGTGACCTCAAACCTGTTCTGACCTGTTCCTTCTCCCCTGGTGGCCGGCACACTGAGGACACCTGTTAGATTTCCCACAGACTCATCATGATCAGTGAATATAAAGGAGGAGACTGAGACCATAGAGCTCCACTTCACCTACTAATACCTTATTTCACAATGAGGGCTGCTGTAGCTCAGCTGATGTTGCTGCTGTGTCTGTCTGGGACCTCAGCAGACCAGGCCTTCACACACAACGACTTGATCACAGCACCAGAGAGCAGCCAACTCGACGTCTGGGCTGAGCTGAGGGAGCTCAGAGACATGGTGGTGGAGCAGAGGGTAGAGCTGAGATACATGGGGGACAGACTCCGGGAAACTAACATTCAGGTTGGCCCCGTGCTGTCCTGTGGCTGTACACTGCTCCTAGTGTTGTGTTAAATGCTAGTGATAGGTGAAATGCAGAGGATACATTTTGTTGTACTTGTATGATGACAATAAATTAATCTTCTTCTTCTTCTTCTTAGGTGGACCAAATGCAAACCAAACTTACAGCGGCAGAGAACATGAATGAAGCTCAAGAGGAAAGGATCGCAACTTTGGAAGTCAGCCAGAGTGTTGTAGAGGAACTGGAGAGAGAGACCTCAGCCTTGAGGGTAGAGCTGAGCGCCACAAAGGCTGAGCTTCAGAGCCAGAAGAGCCTGGTGGAAGACCTGCAGGGAGATGCTGCACAGCAAACAGTGGAGCTAAGTATCACCAAGACTGAACTTCTAAACCAAAAAGTCACAGTGGAAGACCTGAAGAAAGTTAATGCAGTTTTGTTGTACAAACTGGATCAGAATGAGCGAGAGACCTCCGCCTTGAAGACCAGACTGGCAGCTGTTGAAGCAGGAGATGAAGAACAAGCAGCAGAAATGACATCCATGGAAGCCAGGCTGAGTTCCAGTGAGAGTCGAGTGGAGGCTTTGGAGAGAGACAACGCTGACAGACCAAAAGTGGCCTTCTCTGCTGCATTACAGAACACACTAGGACCAGTCAACACTCTGACAACAGTTGTCCACACCAATGTGATCAGCAACACTGGTAACGCCTATAGCCCCATCACAGGTGCATTCACAGCACCTGTGAAAGGGATCTACTATTTTGTTATTGAAGGCTTGGACCAGCGCTCTGGCTATCATGTTAGCATTGCCCTCTATAAGAATGGCAAGTTAGTTATGGTAAGATTTCATTATAATCATGGATACAACACGAGTGTATCTGGTGCAGTGACTCTCGAGCTGGAGGCCGGCGACATTGTAGACACTCGTATCTACAGCGGCTACAGGGTTCTTGGTCATCCAGATAATCCAACTATGTTCAGTGGCTTCCTCCTCTTCCCTCTGTGAAGACTGAGGCAAAAAACCTACAATAAATCTAAACAGGCTTTGATTTCATGGATATAACACTGACACTGTGTTGTATCATTTAAAGCTGTTAAATAAAACATTTCTGGAAATCTTGCTACTCTGTCTTTCAATCTCATTTATGTGGAGCACATACAAATCAAGGAACAGTCAAACAATCAAGTCCTGATGCAACATTAATTATGGTTATACTGTATATTCTTACATCTTTAAAAGGCAGGTTTAAATTGTGCTTGCATGTGAGATTTGTATGAAAGTCTTATTTTACTAAATGCGTGTAATGCCTCTTTTGTTTCCATTTTGGGCCTTTTACTCAACCAGTACACACATATTATTTTAAGAATAGCTGAAAGAATATATAAAATATATTGTTACTCCTTCATCTAGAGTATGTTAGTACACAATTTGTCAACTGAAAACAAAATAATGAACACTTAAGAGTCAATAGCATAGTGTTTGTCATGAAGCTATAATCAAAATAGCTGACCAAACATAATGTAAATCATTAAAAGACATTGAAAAGATTTTTTTCATTCTCGAATGTCTCAGAGCACTTCATCAGACATGTCCCTTCCCATACACACTGACTGACAGCATAATGACACAGCAAACTATTGTGACATTGTTGACATGTCTTACACTGTGTACCTCAAACCTCTAATGCAATGATGTCATGCACCTATGATACAACACTTGGAGAGGGGAGGAGATCAGAAAAGAGAGAAAGGGAGGGTGGGCGAGGGGTGTAAAAGGTATATAGGTAAAGGTATGTCGTCACTCGTCAACCTTCACAGCTTATCAAAGAAAGTGCAGTGAGAACAGGAGGGAGAGGAACACTGTGATCTAAGTCCAGTATATTCTGCAGGAGGCAGACAATCACATCTGATCAGACGTTCCCCACATGCAGCATGTAGCAGTGGGAGAAGAGGCCGACGTTCACAATCCACCAACTCCCTCATATGACACAATCTGAAGGCCCACTCTGTGATTTATGCTCATAAGACAGCTGTATTTTCATATTTAAAATCTTGCCTATAGTGCAACTTAATATTATGATGACTGCTGATTTTCTACTGGTGAGTATGGGGGGAGTAGATAATGGCTGAATTTTTATTTTGGGGCAACTATTCCTTTAAGAGACAAAAAAGAATGCATTTCATATGTAATGATCAAACTCTCCAGTGTCAAATATCCTTAAAGTTTATCTGACCAAATAAATTCCAAACTGGGGCTTTAGAGAAAAAGAGTGACATTGAATTATTTAATAAGTAAATACTGTATCAAGACCATGTCCTCATGTGACCTCAAACCTGTTCTGACCTGTTCCTTCTCACCTGGTGGCCGATCCACTGAGGACACCTGTTAGATTTCCCACAGACTCATCATGATCAGTGAATATAAAGGAGGAGACTGAGACCATAGAGCTCCACTTCACCTACTAAGACCTTATTTCACAATGAGGGCTGCTGTAGCTCAGCTGATGTTGCTGCTGTGTCTGTCTGGGACCTCAGCAGACCAGGCCTTCACACACAACGACTTGATCACAGCACCAGAGAGCAGCCAACCCGACGTCTGGGCTGAGCTGAGGGAGCTCAGAGACATGGTGGTGGAGCAAAGGGTGCAGCTGAAATACATGGGGGAGAGACTCTTGAAAACTAACACTGAGGTTGGTCCTGTGCTGTCCTGTGGCTGTACACTGCTCCTAGTGTTGTGTTAAATGCTAGTGATGGGTTAAATGCAGAGGATACATTTGGTTGTACTTGTATGATGACAATAAATTAATCTTCTTCTTCTTCTTCTTAGGTGGAACAGCAGCAGAGAACATGAATGAAGCTGGAGAGGAAAGGATCACAACTCTGGAAGTCAGCCTGAGTGTTAGTCAGAGTCGTGTAGAGGAGCTGGAGCGAGAGACCTCAGCCTTGAAGACCAGGCTAGTGGCTGTTGAAGCAGGAGATGAAGAACAAGCAGCAGAGATGACGTCCATGGAAGCCAGGCTGAGTTCCATTGAGAGTCAAGTGGAGGCTTTGGAGAGAGACAACGCTGACAGACCAAAAGTGGCCTTCTCTGCTGCGTTACAGAACCCAATAGGACCAGTCAACACTCTGACAACAGTTGTCCACAACAATGTCATCAGCAACACTGGTAACGCCTATAGCCCCATCACAGGTGCATTCACAGCACCAGTGAAAGGGATCTACTATTTCAGTATTAATGGCTTGGATGACCGCTTTGGCTATTCTGTTAACATCTCCCTCTTTAAGAATGGTCACCAGGTTCTGGCAAGATGGAATTACAACAATCTTGGAGCCCACCCTCATGTATCTGCTGCAGTGACTCTCGAGCTGGAGGCCGGCGACATTGTAGACACTCGTACCCGCAGTGGCTACAGGCTTCTTGCTAGTACAGATAATCCAACTATGTTCAGTGGCTTCCTCCTCTTCCCTCTGTGAAGACTGAGGCAAAAACCTACAATCAATCTAAACAGGCTTTGATTTCATGCATATAACACTGACACTGTGTTGTATCATTTAAAGCTGTTAAATACAATTTATCTGGAAATCTTGCTACTCTGTCTTTCAATCTCATTTATGTGGAGCACATACAAATCAAGGAACAGTCAAACAATCAAGTCCTGATGCAACATTAATTATGAATTAATTAAGAATAGCTGAAAGAATATATCAAATATTATATTGTTAGTCCTTCATCCGTCTAGAGCATGTTATTACACCATTTGTCAACTGAAAACAAAATACAGTAATGAACACTTATATTAACATAGTGTTTGTCATGAAGCTATAATCAAAATAGCTGACCAAACATAACGTAAATCATTAAAAGACATTGAAAATATTTTTGTCATTCTCAAATGTCTCAGAGCACTTCATCAGACATGTCCCTTCCCATACACACTGACTGACAGCATAATGACACAGCAAACTATTGTGACATTGGTGACATGTCTTACACTGTGTACCTCAAACCTCTAATGCAATGATGTCATGCACCTATGATATGAACCTGACCCCCTCCCATAACCATCTGGTACGGCAACCTAAGGTAAAGTAAAGGTAAAGTCCCACTGATTGTCACACAATGTGTGAAATTTGTTCTCCGCATTTGACCCATCCCCTGGGGGAGCGGTGAGCGGCAGCGTGCGCCGCGCTCGGGAATCACATGGTGATTTAACCCCCCAGTTCCAACCCTTTGATGCTGAGTGCCAAGCAGGGAGGCAAATGGGTCCCATTTTTATAGTCTTTGGTATGACTCGGCCGGGGATCGAACTCACGACCTCCCAGTCTCAGGGCGGACACTCAGACCACAAGGCCACTGAGCTGGTCTTGGACAGTAAGTGGACAGTAAGTGGACAGTAAGTCACGCAACAAACTCCAACGAATAATAAAAAAAGCTTCAAAAATCATAGGTACCCCACTCCCATCACTGGACACTCTCTACCACAAACGGACAATCACACGAGCACAAAAAATTGTTTCTGACCCATCTCACCCAGCCAATCACCTGTTCCAACTGTTGCCCTCTGGACGACGCTTCAGATCACTCTCCACCAAAACAACACGATTCAAAAACAGTCTTTTTCCCACTGCCATCAGGTTTCTGAACTCCACTCACCTCTGAAACCTCACTGCATACCTCTCCAGCAATGTATATGTTGAATGTTCTGTATTTATGTTGTCATATGTCTGTCTATGTACTGTAATGTCTCATGCTGACACATATTCATGTGCTTAACAATTGCTGTACCGAAAGCAAATTCTGCCGAGTTATTGTGCAGTCCTTAATAAATGAATCTGAATCTGAATCTGAATCTCCCTCCACCCGTAAGGCCAATGTCCACCAGCTGGGGTCCGGCTCCTTGTGGCTCCACTACAGCTGCTGGAACAGACCATGTAATAGAAGGTATTACAAGCAGCTCTGGCAACATAAGCATCTGGTCTATTTTTACCAGAGAAAATAATATTTCCATTGGTTTGCTGCTTTCCATATGTGAGGTTACATTACGAGTAGTTTGCATGTGTTCATTTGATTGAAAAAATAAAATAAATAGATAAAAATAAATATTTTCTTTAAATGCTCATCTTGTCTCTACAGATCAGAAAAACCTCAACTGTATCAGTGGTTCATGCTCTCACACCCATCTCTCTCTTTGATGAGTGGGTCTGTAATGTGGAGCCTAAAAGAACTGACATATTTCTAGTTGACTTATAATATCACAGCACAAGGTCTAATCATCATGGCTCTCAAACACCTAGAGAAGAGGAGGGAGGGAGGGAGAGAAGGAAAGAAAGAAAGAAAGAAATGTCTTTGTGTATGTATTTTCATATTTAAAATCTTGCCTATCGTGCAACTTAATATTATGATGACTGCTGATTTTCTAGTGTTATGGAGGGAGTAGAAGATAATGACTGCATTTTAATTTGGGGGGAACTATTCCTTAGTGGTTCTCAAAGTGGTGTCCGGGGACCCCCAGGGGTCCTTGAGGGGATTGCATGGGGTCCCCAGCAAAAAGGGGGATCATTTATTTTCACTGGGGCTTTAGAGAAAAAGAGTGACATTGAATTATTTAATAAGTAAATACTGTATCAAGACCATGTCCTCATGTGACCTCAAACCTGTTCTGACCTGTTCCTACTCCCCTGGTGGCCGACCCACTGAGGACACCTGTTAGATTTCCCACAGACTCATCATGATCAGTGAATATAAAGGAGGAGACTGAGACCATAGAGCTCCACTTCACCTACTAAGACCTTATTTCACAATGAGGGCTGCTGTAGCTCAGCTGATGTTGCTGCTGTGTCTGTCTGGGACCTCAGCAGACCAGGCCTTCACACACAACGACTTGATCACAGCACCAGAGAGCAGCCAACCTGACGTCTGGGCTGAGCTGAGGGAGCTCAGAGACATGGTGGTGGAGCAGAGGGTGGAGCTGATATACATGGGGGACAGACTCTGGGAAACTAACATTCAGGTTGGTCCTGTGCTGTTCTGTGGCTGTCCACTGCTCCTAGTGTTGTGTTAAATGCTAGTGATGGGTGAAATGCAGAGGATACATTTTGTTGAACTTGTATGATGACAATAAATTAATCTTCTTCTTCTTCTTAGGTGGACCAAATGCAAACCAAACTTACAGCGGCAGAGAACATGAATGAAGCTCAAGAGGAAAGGATCGCAACTTTGGAAGTCAGCCTGAGTGTTAGTCAGAGTGTTGTAGAGGAACTGGAGAGAGAGACCTCAGCCTTGAGGGTAGAGCTGAGCGCCACAAAGGCTGAGCTTCAGAGCCAGAAGAGCCTGGTGGAAGACCTGCAGGGAGATGCTGCACAGCAAACAGTGGAGCTAAGTATCACCAAGACTGAACTTCTGAACCAGAAAGCCACAGTGGAAGACCTGAAGAAAGTTAATGCAGTTTTGTTGTACAAACTGGATGAGACTGAGCACGAGGTGCAGGCCCTAGAGCGAGAGACCTCAGCCTTGAAGACCAGACTGGCAGCTGTTGAAGCAGGATATGAAGAACAAGCAGCAGAGATGGCGTCCATGGAAGCCAGGCTGAGTTCCAGTGAGAGTCGAGTGGAGGCTTTGGAGAGAGACAACACTGACAGACCAAAAGTGGCCTTCTCTGCTGCATTACAGAACACACTAGGACCAGTCAACACTCTGACAACAGTTGTCCACACCAATGTCATCAGCAACACTGGTAACGCCTATAGCCCCATCACAGGTGCATTCACAGCACCAGTGAAAGGGATCTACTGTTTCAGTATTAATGGCATGGATGACCGCTCTAACTATCACGTTAGCATGTCCCTCTTTAAGAATGGCAATCAGATTATGCGAAGATATCAATACAACAATCATGGAAGCCTCACGAGTGTATCTGGTGCAGTGACTCTCGAGCTGGAGGCCGGCGACATTGTAGACACTCGTATCTACGGCGGCTACGGGCTTTATGGTCATACAGAAAATCTAACCATGTTCAGTGGCTTCCTCCTCTTCCCTCTGTGAAGACTGAGGCAAAAACCTACAATAAATCTAAACAGGCTTTGATTTCATGGATATAACACTGACACTGTTGTATAATTTAAAGCTGCTAAATAAAAATGATCTGCAAATCTTTTTACTCTGTCTTTCAATCTCATTTATGTGGAGCACATACAAATCAAGGAACAGTCAAACAATCAAGTCCTGATGCAACATTAATTATGGTTATACTGTATATTCTTACATTTTATAAAGGGCAGGTTTAAATTGTGCTTGCATGTGAGATTTGTATGAAAGTCTTATTTTCTAAATGTGTGTAATGCCTCTTTTGTTTCCATTTTGGGCCTTTTACTCAACCAGTACACACACATTATTTTAAGAATAGCTGAAAGAATATATAAAATATTATATTGTTAGTCCTTCATCCTTCTAGAGCATGTTAGTACACAATTTGTCAACTGAAAACAAAATACAGTAATGAACACTTAACATAGTGTTTGTCATGAAGCTATAAGCAAAATAGCTGACCAAACATAAAGAAAATCATTAAATGACATTGAAAATATTTTTTTCATTCTCAAATGTCTCAGAGCACTTCATTACACATGTCCCTTCCCATACACACTGACTGACAGCATAATGACACAGCAAGCTATTGTGACATTGGTGACATGTCTTACACTGTGTACCTCAAACCTCTAATGCAATGATGTCATGCACCTATGATATGAACCTGACCCCCTCCCTCCACCCTTAAAGGAACACTCTGCCCATTTTCAACCAGCTTTGTATCATTAGAACATCAGTAGTATATCAGAAAACTGTAAACTGTTTTGAAGTCTGTCATTTAATTTGACAGTTATTGAGTGTTAAAGTGTGGACCAGTGACATCACTGGTCCACACTAACTCAAATGAATAACGCATGAACTCAAATCAACTCTCAATAACTGTCAAACTAGATGAATGATGAATAGTTTGACAGTTATTGAGAGTTGATTTGAGTTAATGAGTTATTAATTTGAGTTAGTGTGGACCAGTGATGTCACTGGTCCACACTTTAACACTCAATAACTGTCAAATTAAATGACAGACTTCAAAACCGTTTACAGTTTTCTGATATACTACTGATGTTCTAATGATACAAAGCTGGTTGAAAATGGGTGGAGTGTTCCTTTAAGGTCAATGTCCACCAGCTGCGGTCCGGCTCCTTGTTGCTCCGCTACAGCTGCTGGAACAGACCATGTAATAGAAGGCAATGCAAGCAGCATCAGCAGAGAGCAAGTGTTCCAGCAGCCGCACAGAGACGTACAGTATTTGATGGACATTGGGCTTTAGGTTCCAAGGTGATGGAGACAGGAATAATGTTTTCAGTGGTTTCCTGCTTTCCCCAGTTGAATTATGAGTACAGTAATTTCCATGTGTTTATGAATGAAAAATTAAACGCTTGTCTTGTCTCTACTGATCAGAAATCTACAACTTGATCAGTGGTTGATACTCCCCCAGCCATCTCTCTCATTGATGAGTGGGTCTTTAATGTGGACTCTAAAAAAGTGTGACATAATCTTACAGCACAAAGTTGAATCATTATGGCTCTCAAACAGCTACAGTAAAGGGATCTCAAGATAAAACTGAAATAATAATAGAATAGAATAGAATAGAATAGAATCAGATTCATGGATGTACTGCTTATTAGTGGAAGAAATCTCCCTCACTCAGTCACTCCTGGTAGAGTCCCAGTCAAAGAACATACAGTAATACAGCATGGGGAAAACTACTCAGTTATCAATATCTTCATAAACAACTGCACATGCAACCCCCTCCCCAACCCACTGCATCGAACACACACACACACACACACACACACACACACACACACACACACACACACACACACACACACACACACACACAGGGGAAGACCTGGCATGAGCGAGAGAGACAGAGGGTGAGAGAGAGAGAGAGAGAGAGAGAAAGGAGAAAAAAGAGAAAGGGAGGGTGGGCGAGGGGTGTAAAAGGTATATAGGTAAAGGTATGTCGTCACTCGTCAACCTTCACAGCTTATCAAAGAAAGTGCAGTGAGAACAGGAGGGAGAGGAACACTGTGATCTAAGTCCAGTATATTCTGCAGGAGGCAGACAATCACATCTGATCAGACGTTCCCCACATGCAGCATGTAGCAGTGGGAGAAGAGGCCGACGTTCACAATCCACCAACTCCCTCATCTGACACAATCTGAAGGCCCACTCTGTGATTTATGCTCATAAGACAGCTGTATTTTCATATTTAAAATCTTACCTATAGTGCAACTTAATGTTATGACCACTGCCGATTTTCTATGGGTGAGTATGGGGGGAGTAGATAATGACTGAATTTTAATTTGGGGGGAACTATTCCTTTAAGACAGTGGTTCTCAAAGTGGTGTCCGGGGACCCCCAGGGGTCCTTGAGGGGATTGCACGGGGTCCCCAGCAAAAAGGGGGATCATTTATTTTCACTATAATACCATTCTATAAGTAATAACTAATAACTAACACAATGACTGAATGTATGACTGATTTGGTCATGGGTTTCATACACTTTCTGGAATAAAACATCTAAAAGCAAGTCTGGTTGGATGGAGGTCCCTGGGACAAAATCCTATCAAGTGGGGGTCCGTGGTCTAATTTGTGTCAGTTTAAGGGTCCTTGACATGAAAAGGTTTGAGAACCACTGCTTTAAGAGACAAAAAAAAAGCAATTTTTCCTGTAATGATCAAACTCTCCATTGTCAAGTATCCTTAAAATGTATCTGACCAAATAAATTCCAAACTGGGGCTTTAGAGAAAAAGAGTGACATTGAATTATTTAATGAGTAAATACTGTATCAAGACCATGTCCTCATGTGACCTCAAACCTGTTCGGACCTGTTCCTTCTCCCCTGGTGGCCGACTCACTGAGAACACATGTTAGATTTCCCACAGACTCATCATGATCAGTGAATATAAAGGAGGAGACTGAGACCATAGAGCTCCACTTCACCTACTAAGACCTTATTTCACAATGAGGGCTGCTGTAGCTCAGCTGATGTTTCTGCTGTGTCTGTCTGGGACCTCAGCAGACCAGGCCTTCACACACAACGACTTGATCACAGCACCAGAGAGCAGCCAACTCGACGTCTGGGCTGAGCTGAGGGAGCTCAGAGACATGGTGGTGGAGCAGAGGGTAGAGCTGAGATACACTAACATTCAGGTTGGTCCCGCTCTGTCCTGTGGCTGCCCACTGCTCCTAGTGTTGTGTTAAATGCTAGTGTTTGTTAAATGTTAGTGATGAGTTAAATGCAGAAATAAAAATGTTGTATACTTGTATGATGACAATCAATGAATTATCTTCTTCTTCTTCTTAGGTGGACCAAATGCAAAGCAAACTTACAACGGCAGAGAAATTGAATGAAGCTCAAGAGGAAAGGATCGCAACTTTGGAAGTCAGCCTGAGTGTTAGTCAGAGTCTTGTAGAGAAACTGGAGCGAGAGACCTCAGGCTTGAAAACCAGGCTGGCAGCTGTTGAAGCAGGAGATGAACAACAAGCAGCAGAGATAACGTCCATGGAAGCCAGGCTAAGTTCCAGTGAGAGTCGAGTGGAGGCTTTGGAGAGAGACAACGCTGACAGACCAAAAGTGGCCTTCTCTGCTGCGTTACAGAACGCAATAGGACCAGTTAACACTCTGACAACACTTGTACACAACAATGTCATCAGCAACACTGGTAACGCCTATAGCCCCATCACAGGTGCATTCACAGCACCAGTGAAAGGGATCTACTGTTTCATTATCGATGGCATGGACGACCGCTCTGGCCAAAATGTTGAAATTATGCTCTATAAGAATGGCCATCACATTATGTCAAGATGGACACAAAACCATGGAGGTTATAAATATGCATCTGGTGCACTGATTCTCCAGCTGGAGCCCGGCAGCGTTGTAGACACTCGTATGCCCATCACTCACAGGCTTGTTGGAGATGACAGAAAATCAACTATGTTCAGTGGCTTCCTCCTCTTCCCTCTGTGAAGACTGAGGCAAAAACCTACAATAAATCTAAACAGGCTTTGATTTCATGGATATAACACTGACACTGTGTTGTATCATTTAAAGCTGTTAAATAAAATTTATCTGGAAATCTTGCTACTCTGTCTTTCAATCTCATTTATGTGGAGCACATATAAATCAAGGAACAGTCAAACAATCAAGTCCTGATGCAACATTAATTATGGTTATACTGTATATTCTTACATTTTATAAAGGGCAGGTTTAAATTGTGCTTGCATGTGAGATTTGTATGAAAGTCTTATTTTCTAAATGTGTGTAATGCCTCTTTTGTTTCCATTTTGGGCCTTTTACTCAACCAGTACACACACATTATTTTAAGAATAGCTGAAAGAATATATAAAATATTATATTGTTAGTCCTTCATCCTTCTAGAGCATGTTAGTACACAATTTGTCAACTGAAAACAAAATACAGTAATGAACACTTAACATAGTGTTTGTCATGAAGCTATAATCAAAATAACTGACCAAACATAATGTAAATCATTAAAAGACATTGAAAAGATTTTTGTCATTCTCAAATGTCTCAGAGCACTTCATTAGACATGTCCCTTCACATACACACTGACTGACAGCATAATGACACAGCAAACTATTGTGACATTGGTGACATGTCTTACACTGTGTACCTCAAACCTCCAATGCAATGATGTCATGCACCTATGATATGAACCTGACCCCCTCCCTCCACCCTTAAGGTCCCCGGGCGCTGTACGAGAAAGCGACCACTGCTCCTGGCCTGCCCCCCGGAGGAAAGGACAAAGCCAGGATGGGTTAAATGCAGAGGACAAATTTCACCGGCCACCGTCAGCATGTGTGTGTTTGTGGCCTTCCGTGCATGTGTTGGTGTTTACCCGTTTGACAATAAAGACGGGCTTGTCCGTCTGAAATCGTGTTTTTTTAAGGCCAATGTCCACCAGCTGCGGTCCGGCTCCTTGTTGCTCCACTACAGCTGCAGGAACAGACCATGTAATAGAAGGCAATGCAAGCAGCATCAGCAGAGAGCAAGTGTTCCAGCAGCGGCACGGAGACGTACAGCATTTGATGGACATTGGGCTTTAGGTTCCAAGGTGATGGAGACAGGAATAACGTTTTCAGTGGTTTCCTGCTTTCCCCAGTTGCATTATTATTATTATACAGTAATTTCCATGTGTTTATGAATGAAAAATTAAACGCTTGTCTTGTCTCTACTGATCAGAAATCTACAACTTGATCAGTGGTTGATACTCCCCCAGCCATCTCTCTCATTGATGAGTGGGTCTTTAATGTGAACTCAAAAAAAGTGTGACATAATCTTACAGCACAAAGTTGAATCATTATGGCTCTCAAACAGCTACAGTAAAGGGATCTCAAGATAAAACTGAAATAATAATAGAATAGAATAGAATAGAATCAGATTCATGGATGTACTGCTTATTAGTGGAAGAAATCTCCCTCACTCAGTCACTCCTGGTAGAGTCCCAGTCAAAGAACATACAGTAATACAGCATGGGGAAAACTACTCAGTTATCAATATCTTCATAAACAACTGCACATGCAACCCCCTCCCCAACCCACTGCATCGAAACACACACACACACACACACACACACACACACACACACCCACAGACACACCCACAGACACACCCACACACACACACACAGGGGAAGACCTGGCATGAGCGAGAGAGACAGAGGGTGAGAGAGAGAGAGAGAGAGAGAGAGGAGAAAAGAGCGAAAGGGAGGGTGGGCGAGGGGTGTAAAAGGTATATAGGTAAAGGTATGTCGTCACTCGTCAACCTTCACAGCTCATCAAAGAAAGTGCAGTGAGAACAGGAGGGAGAGGAACACTGTGATCTAAGTCCTGCAGGAGGCAGACAATCACATCTGATCAGACGTTCCCCACATGCAGCATGTAGCAGTGAGAAGAGGCCGACGTTCACAATCCACCAACTCCCTCATATGACACAATCTGAAGGCCACTCTGTAATTTATGCTCATAAGACAGCTGTATTTTCATATTTAAAATCTTGCCTATAGTGCAACTTAATATTATGACTGCTGATTGTCTAGTGTTATGGAGGGAGTAGATAATGACTGAATTTTAATTTGGGGGGAACTATTCCTTTAAGACAGTGGTTCTCAAAGTGGTCAAAGTGGTGTCCGGGGAGCCCCAGGGGTCCTTGAGGGGATTGCACGGGGTCCCCAGCAAAAAGGGGGATCATTTATTTTCACTATAATACCATTCTATAAGTAATAACTAATAACTAACACAATGACTGAATGTATGACTGTTTTGGTCATGGGTTTCATACACTTTCTGGAATAAAACATCTAAAAGCAAGTCTCGTTGGATGGAGGTCCCTGGGTCAAAATCCTATCAAGTGGGGGTCCGTGGTCTAATTTGTGTCAGTTTAAGGGTCCTTGACATGAAAAGGTTTGAGAACCACTGCTTTAAGAGACCAAAAAAAAGCAATTTTCCCTGTAATGATCAAACTCTCCATTGTCAAGTATCCTTAAAATGTATCTGACCAAAAAAAAATCCAAACTGGGGCTTTAGAGAAAAAGAGTGACATTGAATTATTTAATAAGTAAATACTGTATCAAGACCATGTCCTCATGTGACCTCAAACCTGTTCTGACCTGTTCCTTCTCCCCTGGTGGCCGGCACACTGAGGACACCTGTTAGATTTCCCACAGACTCATCATGATCAGTGAATATAAAGGAGGAGACTGAGACCATAGAGCTCCACTTCACCTACTAAGACCTTATTTCACAATGAGGGCTGCTGTAGCTCAGCTGATGTTGCTGCTGTGTCTGTCTGGGACCTCAGCAGACCAGGCCTTCACACACAACGACTTGATCACAGCACCAGAGAGCAGCCAACTCGACGTCTGGGCTGAGCTGAGGGAGCTCAGAGACATGGTGGTGGAGCAGAGGGTGGAGCTGAGATACATGGGGGACAGACTCCGGGAAACTAACATTGAGATTGGTCCCGTGCTGTCCTGTGGCTGTACACTGCTCCTAGTGTTGTGTTAAATGCTAGTGATGGGTGAAATGCAGAGGATACATTTTGTTGAACTTGTATGATGACAATAAATTAATCTTCTTCTTCTTCTTAGGTGGACCAAATGCAAACCAAACTTACAGCGGCAGAGAACATGAATGAAGCTCAAGAGGAAAGGATTGCAACTTTGGAAGTCAGCTTGAGTGTTAGTCAGAGTGTTGTAGAGGAACTGGAGAGAGAGACCTCAGCCTTGAGGTTGGAGCTGAGCGCCACCAAGGCTGAACTTCAGTGCCAGAAAGCCACAGTGGAAGACCTGAAGAAAGTTAATGCAGTTTTGTTGTACAAACTGGATCAGAATGAGCGAGAGACCTCCGCTTTGAAGACCAGGCTGGCAGCTGTTGAAGCAGGAGATGAAGAACAAGCAGCAGAGATGACGTCCATGGAAGCCAGGCTGAGTTCCAGTGAGAGTCGAGTGGAGGCTTTGGAGAGAGACAACACTGACAGACCAAAAGTGGCCTTCTCTGCTGCGTTACAGAACACACTAGGACCAGTCAACACTCTGACAACAGTTGTCCACAACAATGTCATCAGCAACACTGGTAACGCCTATAGCCCCATCACAGGTGCATTCACAGCACCAGTGAAAGGGATCTACTATTTCAGTATTAATGGCATGGACTACCGCTCTGGCAATTATGTTTACATGTCCCTCTATAAGAATGGCAAGTTAGTTATGGCAAGAGATCATTACAACAATCATGGATACAACACGAGTGTATCTGGTGCAGTGACTCTCGAGCTGGAGGCCGGCGACATTATCGACACTCGTATCGACAGCAGCTACAGGCTTCATGTTTATGGTAATACAAATAATCCAAATATGTTCAGTGGTTTCCTCCTCTTCCCTCTGTGAAGACCGAGGCATAAACCTACAATAAACAGGCTTTGATTTCATGGATATAACACTGACAATGTGTTGTATAATTTAAAGCTGTTAAATAAAAAATTATCTGGAAATCTTGCTACTGTCTTTCAATCTCATTTATGTGGAGCACATACAAATCAAGGAACAGTCAAACAATCAAGTCCTGATGCAACATTAATTATGGTTATACTGTATATTCTTACATTTTATAAAGGGCAGGTTTAAACTGTGTTTGGGTGCGAGATTTGTATGAAAGTCTTATTTTCTAAATGTGTGTAATGCCTCCTTTGTTTCCATTTTGGGCCTTTTACTCAACCAGTACACACACATTATTTTAAGAATAGCTGAAAGAATATATAAAATATATTGTTACTCCTTCATCTAGAGCATCTTAGTACACAATTTGTCAACTGAAAACAAAATACAGTAATGAACACTTAACATAGTGTTTGTCATGAAGCTATAATCAAAATAACTGACCAAACATAACGTAAATCATTAAAAGACATTGAAAATATTTTTGTTCATTCTCAGATGTCTCAGAGCACTTCATCAGACATGTCCCTTCCCATACACACTGACTGACAGCATAATGACACAGCAAACTATTGTGACATTGGTGACATGTCTTACACTGTGTACCTCAAACCTCTAATGCAATGATGTCATGCACCTATGATATGAACCTGACCCCCTCCCTCCACCCGTAAGGCCAATGTCCACCAGCTGCGGTCCGGCTCCTTGTGGCTCCGCTACAGCTGATGGAACAGACCATGTAATAGAAGGTATTACAAGCAGCTCTGGCAAAATAAGCATCTGCTCTATTTTTTACCAGAGAAAATAATATTTCCATTGGTTTGCTGCTTTCCATATGTGAGGTTGCATTACGAGTAGTTTGCATGTGTTCATTTGATTGAAAAAATAAAATAAATAGATAAAAATAAATATTTTCTTTAAATGCTCATCTTGTCTCTACAGATCAGAAAAACCTCAACTGTATCAGTGGTTCATGCTCTCACACCCATCTCTCTCTTTGATGAGTGGGTCTGTAATGTGGAGCCTAAAAGAACTGACATATTTCTAGTTGACTGATAATATCACAGCACAAGGTCTAATCATCATGGCTCTCAAACACCTAGAGAAGAGGAGGGAGGGAGGGAGAGAAGGAAAGAAAGAAAGAAAGAAAGAAAGAAAGAAAGAAAGAAAGAAAGAAAGAAAGAAAGAAAGAAAGAAAGAAAGAAATGCCGTCACTCGTCAACCTTCACAGCTTATCAAAGAAAGTGCAGTGAGAACAGGAGGGAGAGGAACACTGTGATCTAAGTCCAGTATATTCTGCAGGAGGCAGACAATCACATCTGATCAGACGTTCCTCACATGCAGCATGTAGCAGTGAGAAGAGGCCGACGTTCACAATCCACCAACTCCCTCATATGACACAATCTGAAGGCCACTCTGTGATTTATGCTCATAAGACAGCTGTATTTTCATATTTAAAATCTTGCCTATAGTGCAACTTAATATTATGATGACTGCTGATTTTCTACTGGTGAGTATGGGGGGAGTAGATAATGACTGAATTTTAATTTTGGGGGAACTATTCCTTTAAGAGAAAAAAAAAGAATGCATTTCCATGTAATGATCAAACTCTCACGTATCTACAGAGACTACAGGCTTATTGGTAATACAGATAATCAAACTATGTTCAGTGGCTTCCTCCTCTTCCCTCTGTGAAGACTGAGGCATAAACCTACTGTATATCTACACAGGCTTTGATTTCATGGATATAACACTGACACTGTGTTGTATAATTTAAAGCTGTTAAATAAAAATGATCTGCAAATCTTGCTACTCTGTCTTTCAATCTCATTTATGTGGAGCACATACAAATCAATGAACAGTCAAAGAATCAAGTCCTGATGCAACATTAATTATGGTTATACTGTATATTCTTAAATTTTTAAAGGGCAGGTTTAAATTGTGCTGGTTTAAGTGAGCTGGTTTAAACCCCAGCTCACTTCCTGTTGCAGTGTTTTACAGAAGAAGAACAAAGACATGAGGTGGAAGAGTGACCATTCTGTGAAAACCGTAAAGAGGCTTTTACAGCAGAGCTGTTAAGGCCGTTAAGGGTTAATATGTCACTTTTATAACTGTAGAAAAAAATGTAGATGATTGAAAATTGAGAGATCTTGCATACTCTGTGTCTTTCAATCTAATTTATGTAGAGCACATACAAATCAAAGAACATGAATATGACAAACGTATTTTCTAAATGTGTGTCTTGTCTCCTTTGTTTCCATTTTGGGCCTTTTACTTACACACATATATTTATGAAAAGCTGAAATAATATATAAAAGATTATATTGGTATTCCTTCATCTATCTACAGTCTGAACACAATGTGTCAACTGAAAACAACAAATGAACACTTCAGAGTCAATAGCATACAGTATCTTTCATGAAGCTATAAGCAAAGCAGCTGATCCAACATAAAAAAACAAGAAAATCACTATTAATGACATTGAAAAGATATTTTTCATTCTTAAATGTCTCAATAGAGCAATTCAGCAATTTCATACTAAACAGTTTCAGAAGGGGTAAAGGGGGTAGTGCTTATATATTCCTCAGACATAGCATGTACATTCCCATACACACTGACTGGCAGTGACAGCATATGCGCTTCTTCTTCTTCTTCTTCTTCTGTTGTACCGTAAAACCAAACAGAAGAAGAAGAAGAAGCACATCCGGGTGACTTGCAGGGTTGACTGTAGTTAGCTGTTATGTAGCTTAGCATGATAAACATGGCTGATATTTATCTGTTTTTGAGAATATAGAAGATTCATTTGAATTCGATGGCCACCTGTATGGAATAACATCATATATGGATTACAAGCAGCAGTGGGGGATACGGCGGGAGCTGCTATCTATGTGACAGACAACAAACAGAGCAGGCTGCCCGTGGCACGGAGGTAAATAGATCGCTCATATTCTCGTAGCCTCTATAATATAATAAGCATATGAGCCACTGTGTGTCGGAAAATAATCTATATACACGACATAAATACAGGCATTTCACATGCCCCCTTTTCCTTGTTTTCAGGTCGCAGTTCAAAACAAATGATCATTTCAGCAAATAATATCAAACCAAACTTGTCAGGGTGACTTAAGAATCACATTTAAAGCTAGAAATAAGGTCCAGGGTGTAAAAAAAAAACAGAATTCTCTTTTAAGTCTCATTAATACTAATGAGCCTCTGCTCTGATTGGCTGTGTTTCAAGAGTGAAAGGAAGTCCAAACAGCTCGTCTAATATGGATTGGGTGGATTTAGTTGGCGACACGTTCACAATGTTTAGATACTGTGTGACTCATCCAACTCCTTTATGAAAGAGGAAGGGAAATCCAGTGTGACACCATAGGGGACTTTTAAAGAATCAAAGTCATATACTCATCAGGATGTCAGTAATTAATGTTTAGCCAAACTCTGTTCCATTGCAGCTTGTCCGAGGCTCTGCTGTTGGAATATTCCTTTCAGGACACCTGCCAGGGCTCAAAGTCTATGAATATGCTGAATATGCTGAACATACTGTATATACTTGGACCCGAGTGGACCAGAGATTCACACACAACAATATGAACACAGCAACAGAGAGCAGCCAACCCAACGTCTGGGCTGAGCTGAAGGAGCTCAGAGACATGGTGGTGGAGCAGAGAGTGGAGCTGAGAGCCACCAAGGCTGAACTTAAGAGCCAGAAAACCACAGTGGAAAACCTGCACAAAGACGTTGTACAGCATACAGTGGAGCTGAGTCTCGCCAAAGCTGAACTTCAGAGTCAGAAGACCCTGGTGGAAGACTTGCGGAGAGATGCTGGACAGCATACGCTAGAGCTCAGTCTTGCCAAGTCTGAACTTCAGAGCCAGAAAACCGCCATGGAGGACCTGAAGAAAGTGAATGCAGTTTTGTCGAACAAACTGGATGAGAGTGAGCGAGAGGCCTCGGCCTTGAAGACCAGACTGGCAGCTGTTGAAGCAGGAGATGAAGAACAAGCAGCAGAAATGACGTCCATGGAAGCCAGGCTGAGTTCCAGTGAGAGTCGAGTGGAGGCTTTGGAGAGAGACAACGCTGACAGACCAAAAGTGGCCTTCTCTGCTGCGTTACAGACAACACTAGGACCAGTCAACACTCTGACAACAGTTGTCCAGAACAATGTGATCAGCAACACTGGTAACGCCTATAGCCCCATCACAGGTGCATTCACAGCACCAGTGAAAGGGATCTACTATTTCAGTATTGATGGCACGGATGACCGCTCTGGAAATAAAGTTGGCATTTTCTTCTATAAGAATGGCAATTCAGTTATGGCAAGATGGCATTACAACAGTCATGGAGGCAACACAACTGTATCTGGTGCAATGACTCTCGAGCTGGAGGCCGGCGACATTGTAGACACTCGTATTCCCATCACTCACAGGCTTGTTGGTAATGCCAATAATCAAACTATGTTCAGTGGCTTCCTCCTCTTCCCTCTGTGAAGACTGAGGCATAAACCTACAATATATCTACACAGGCTTTGATTTCATGGATATAACACTGACACTGTGTTGTATAATTTAAAGCTGCTAAATAAAAATGATGTGCAAATCTTGCTACTCTGTCTTTCAATCTCATTTATGTGGAGCACATACAAATCAAGGAACAGTCAAACAATCAAGTCCTGATGCAACATTAATTATGGTTATACTGTATATTATTATATTTTATAAAGGGCAGGTTTAAATTGTGCTGGTTTAAGTGAGCTGGTTTAAACCCCAGCTCACCTTCTGTTGCAGTGTTTTACAGAAGAAGAACAAAGACATCAGGTGGAGGAGTGACCATTCTGTGAAAACCGTAAAGAGGGTTTTACAGCAGAGCCGTTAAGGGTTAATATGTCACTTTTATAAGTTTAGAGAAAAAATTAGACGATTGAAAATGGAGAGATCTTGCATAATCTGTGTCTTTCAATCTAATTTATGTGGAGCACATACAAATTAAAGAACAGTATGAAAAACGTATTTTCTAAATGTGTGTGTTACTGTCTTGTCTCCTTTGTTTCAATTTTGGGCCTTTTACTTACACACATATATTTGTATGAAAAGCTGAAAGAATATATAAAAGATTATATTGGTATTCCTTCATCTATCTACAGTCTGAACACAATCTGTCAACTGAAAACAACAAAAGAACACTTCAGAGTCGATAGCATACAGTATTTTTCATGAAGCTATAAGCAAAGCAGCTGATCCAACATCAAAAAACAAGAAAATCACTATTAATGACATTGAAAAGATATTTTTCATTCTTAAATGTCTCACTAGATCACCTCAGCAATTTCATACTAAACAGTTTCAGAAGGGGTAAAAGGGGTTGTGCTTACATACATAACATGTACAGTACATTCCCATACACACTGACTGGCAGTGACAGCATAATATGCGCTTCTTCTTCTTCTTCTGTTGTACCGTAAAAACAAACGGAAGAAGTAGAAGAAGCACATCCGGGTGACTTGCAGGGTTGACTGTAGTTAGCTGTTATGTAGCTTAGCATGATAAACATGGCTGATATTTATGTTTTCGAGAATATAGAAGATTCATTTGAATTTGATGGCCACCCGTATGGAATAACATCATATATGGATTACAAGCAGCAGTGGGGGATACGGCGGGAGCTGCTATCTATGTGACAGACAGCAAACAGAGCAGCCTGCCCGTGGCACGGAGGTAAATAGATTGATCATATTCTCGTTGCCTCTATAATATAATAAGCATATGAGCCACTGTGTGTCGGAAAATAATCTATATACACGACATAAATACAGGCATTTCACATGCCCCATTTTCCTTGTTTTCAGGTCGCAGTTCAAAACAAAATGATCATTTCAGCAAATAATATCAAACCAAACTTGTCAGGGTGACTTAAGAATCACATTTAAAGCTAGAAATAAGGTCCAGGGTGTAAAAAAAACAGAATTCTCTTTTAAGTCTCATTAATACTAATGAGCCTCTGCACTGATTGGCTGTGTTTTAAGAGTGAAAGGAAGTCCAAACAGCTCGTCTAATATGGATTGGGTGGATTTAGTTGGCGACACTTTCACAATGTTTAGATACTGTGTGACTCATCCAACTCCTATATGAAAGAGGAAGGGAAATCCAGTGTGACACCATATGGGGACCTTTAAAGAATCAAAGTCATATACTCATCAGGATGGCAGTAATTAATGTTTAGCCAAACTCTGTTCCACCTTGTCCGAGGCTCTGCTGTTGGTGGAATATTCATTTCAGGACACCTGCCAGGGCTCAAAGTCTATGAATATGCTGAATATGCTGAACATACATACTTGGACCCGAGTGGACCGGAGATTCACACACAACAATATGAACACAGCAACAGAGAGCAGCCAACCCAACGTCTGGGCTGAGCTGAAGGAGCTCAGAGACATGGTGGTGGAGCAGAGAGTGGAGCTGAGAGCCACCAAGGCTGAACTCAAGAGCCAGAAAACCACAGTGGAAAACCTGCGCAAAGACGTTGTACAGCATACAGTGGAGCTGAGTCTCGCCAAAGCTGAACTTCAGAGTCAGAAGACCCTGGTGGAAGACTTGCGGAGAGATGCTGGACAGCATACACTAGAGCTCAGTCTTGTCAAGGCTGAACTCCAGAGCCAGAAAACTGCCATGGAGGACCTGAAGAAAGTGAATGCAGTTTTGTCTAACAAACTGGATGAGAGTGAGCGAGAGGCCTCGGCCTTAAAGACCAGACTGGCAGCTGTTGAAGCAGGAGATGAAGAACAAGCAGCAGAGATGACGTCCATGGAAGCCAGGCTGAGTTCCAGTGAGAGTCGAGTGGAGGCTTTGGAGAGAGACAACACTCACAGACCAAAAGTGGCCTTCTCTGCTGCGTTACAGAACACAATAGGACCAGTCAACACTCTGACAACACTTATCCACAACGATGTCATCAGTAACACTGGTAACGCCTATAGCCCCATCACAGGTGCATTCACAGCACCAGTGAAAGGGATCTACTATTTCATTATCGATGGCTTGGACGACCGCTCTGGCGCCAATGTTGAAATTAGCCTCTATAAGAATGGCCATCACATTTTTTCAAGATGGACACAAAACCATGGAGGTTATAAATATGCATCTGGTGCACTGATTCTCCAGCTGGAGCCCGGCAGCGTTGTAGACACTCGTATGCCTAAGGCTGGCTTTACACGGTGAAACTTGCACGCAACTTTAGTTGCATGAAACTTAGGTGAAACCAAGTTGCAAATGAATTGCATGGTATAAATCCTTCTGCAACTTACTTGAAACTTCTGTGAAACTCAGCCGCAACAGTTGCAAAGCTCTCAACTTTGTGGAACTAGTTTCATGCAACAGCCAATCAAAATGCTGAGAACCAGTCAGCTGATCACATAGGCTCTGGCTGTCTGAATCAGTGCGCAGTCTCAGAAGACATCTATATGTCAATATCCATTTATAGTCATAGCGCCCCCTACTGGCAACACAGAAAGTGGTTTGTAACTTGGCCCTACATGCTCACACGTGCACCAAACTTCACATGTTTGATGAGCATCCCAGCCTGAAGACATCTAGATGACCATTTAGAGTTATAGGCAGAGCGCCCCCTACTGGCCACACAGGAAGTTGGAGTAACTTTATTGTAGATTGTCCAATCTGCTCCAAACGTGTCATGCATAAGTGTCCATGCCTGTAGACATCTATATGTTAATATCCATTTATAGTCATAGCGCCCCCTACTGGCAACACAGAAAGTGGTTTGTAACTTGCCCCTACATGCTCACACGCGCACCAAACTTCACATGTTTGATGACCATCCCAGCCGGAACACATCTACATGACAATTTGGAGTGATAGGCAGATCGCCCCCTACTGGCCAGACAGAAAGTGGTTTGTAACTCGGCCGTACATGGTCACACCCGCAACAAACTTCAGATGTTTGATGAGCATCCCAGAGCATTGAATGTATTCTGATCCATGCGGAGCCAGGATCTACATGGGTTAAAAATAATAATATTAACATGTTGTGAAGTATAGTGATCACATAACTGTTCAATGCTATGCTATATATGTTTTAATGATAATCAGTTATCTAAATATGAAGCTACAATTTCATACTGTTGTCACAAGGTGGCAACAACGAGCTATTTATTTATTTATTTTCCTTGAATCAATCAATAAATTTGAGAAAAATAATAACAATGCACTCACCGGAGGCTCATTGGATCAAGCTCCTTGAAAAGAGTGTGAAACGATCCGCTGGTATGTCTTTTAAGTAGCCAGTCCTTCACCCACATACGTTTAACTTTTTTTTCATGTTGTGTTTTTTCCTCCTCCTCCTCCAACATATCCATGAGTATTAATGCACTAATAGCTCTCTTCCTATTCTCGGGGCCCGGGACAGCCATATTTTATCTAACAAAGTAGCTAACTAGCTAGCCAACCAGCCAGCCAGTGCCAGAAGAAAAACCGATACAACACCTCCGAGTCCGAATTGATATTTTCCAGCGAGAAAACGATATGAAATACGATACAAAGATGCAGAATGACAATTCTCACTTGAAAAAAGAAGAAAACCATACAATAGATGAAAAATGACCAATCTAGCTAGCTAGTTTTGCTGGAAGAAACTGCCAAGTTGCACGAGACTTGATTATTTTTTAATTGCTTTGTGTAACTGTGAAGTTGCATGGAAATTGGGTTGCATGCAACTTGCAACCTGCAACTAGTTGCGTGCAAGTTTCACCGTGTAAAGCCAGCCTAACACTCACAGGCTTGTTGGTGATGACAGAAAATCAACCATGTTCAGTGGCTTCCTCCTCTTCCCTCTGTGAAGACTGAGGCAAAAACCTACAATACATCTAAACAGGCTTTGATTTCATGGATATAACACTGACAATGTGTTGTATAATTTAAAGCTGTTAAATAAAAATGATCTGCAAATCTTGCTACTCTGTCTTTCAATCTCATTTATGTGGAGCACATACAAATCAAGGAACAGTCAATCAATCAAGTCCTGATGCAACATTAATTATGGTTATACTGTATATTCTTACATTTTATGAAGGGCAGGTTTAAATTGTGTTTGGGGTCGAGATTTGTATGAAAGTCTTATTTTCTAAATGTGTGTAATGCCTCCTTTGTTTCCATTTTGGGCCTTTTACTCAACCAGTACACATATTATTTTAACAATAGCTGAAAGAATATATAAAATATATTGTTACTCCTTCATCTACAGCATGTTAGTACACAATTTGTCAACTGAAAACAAAATAATGAACATTTCAGAGTCAATAGCACAGTGTTTGTCATGAAGCTATAATCAAAATAGCTGACCAAACATAATGTAAATCATTAAAAGACATTGAAAATATTTTTGTCATTCTCAAATGTGTCAGAGCACTTCATTAGACATGTCCCTTCCCATACACACAGACTGACAGCATAATGACACATCAAACTATTGTGACATTGGTGACATGTCTTACACTGTGTACCTCAAACCTCTAATGCAATGATGTCATGCACCTATGATACAACACTTGGAGAGGGGAGGAGATCAGAAAAAAGAGAAAGAGAGGGTGGGCGAGGGGTGTAAAAGGTATATAGGTAAAGGTATGTTGTCACTCGTCAACCTTCACAGCTTATCAAAGAAAGTGCAGTGAGAACAGGAGGGAGAGGAACACTGTGATCTAAGTCCAGTATATTCTGCAGGAGGCAGACAATCACATCTGATCAGACGTTCCCCACATGCAGCATGTAGCAGTGGGAGAAGAGGCCGACGTTCACAATCCACCAACTCCCTCATCTGACACAATCTGAAGGCCACTCTGTGATTTATGCTCATAAGACTGCTGTATTTCCACATTTAAAATCTTACCTATAGTGCAACTTAATATTATGATGACTGCTGATTTTCTATGGGTGAGTATGGGGGGAGTAGTTAATTACTGAATTTTAATTTGGGGGGGGACTATTCCCTTAAGAGACAAAAAAATAGTGCATTTTCCATGTAATGATCAAACTCTCCATTGTCAAATATCCTAAAAGTTTATCTGACCAAATAAATTCCAAATTGGGGCTTTAGAAAAAAAGTCACATTGAATTATTTAATATCTACAGTAAATATATCCAAGACCATGTTCTCATGTGACCTCAAACCTGTTCTGACCTGTTCCTTCTCCCCTGGTGGCCGGCCCACTGAGGACACCTGTTAGATTTCCCACAGACTGAATCATCATGATCAGTGAATATAAAGGAGGAGACTGAGACCATAGAGCTCCACTTCACCTACTAAGACCTTATTTCACAATGAGGGCTGCTGTAGCTCAGCTGATGTTGCTGCTGTGTCTGTCTGGGACCTCAGCAGACCAGGCCTTCACACACAACGACTTGATCACAGCACCAGAGAGCAGCCAACTCGACGTCTGGGCTGAGCTGAGGGAGCTCAGAGACATGGTGGTGGAGCAGAGGGTGGAGCTGAGCACCACCAAGGCTGAACTTCAGAGCCAGAAGAGCCTGGTGGAAGACCTGCGGAGAGACACTGCACAGCAAACAGTGGAGCAAGTATCACCAAGACTGAACTTCTGAACCAGAAAGCCACAGTGGAAGACCTGAAGAAAGTTAATGCAGATTTGCTGTACAAAGTGCATGCGATGGAAGACAAGATTGAGGCCCTAGAGAGAGAGACCTCAGCCTTGAGGACCAGGCTGGCAGCTGTTGAAGCAGGAGATGAAGAACAAGCAGCAGAAATGATGTCCATGGAAGCCAGGCTGATTTCCAGTGAGAGTCGAGTGGAGGCTTTGGAGAGAGACAACACTGACAGACTAAAAGTGGCCTTCTCTGCTGCGTTACAGACCACAATAGGACCAGTCAACACTCTGACAACACTTGTCCACAACAATGTCATCAGCAACAGTGGTAACGCCTATAGCCCCATCACAGGTGCATTCACAGCACCTGTGAAAGGGATCTACTATTTCAGTATCGATGGCATGGACGACCGCTCTGGCCTTAATGTTGAAATTAGCCTCTATAAGAATGGCCATCACATTATGTCAAGATGGACACAAAACCATGGAGGTTATAAATATGCATCTGGTGCACTGATTCTCCAGCTGGAGCCCGGCAGCATTGTAGACACTCGTATGCCCAGGCTTGTTGGTGATGACAGAAAATCAACTATGTTCAGTGGCTTCCTCCTCTTCCCTCTGTGAAGACTGAGGCAAAAACCTACATTATATCTACACAGGCTTTGATTTCATGGATATAACACTGACACTGTGTTGTATAATTTAAAGCTGTTAAATAAAAATGATGTGCAAATCTTGCTACTCTGTCATTCAATCTCATTTATGTGGAGCACATACAAATCAAGGAACAGTCAAACAATCAAGTCCTGATGCAACATTAATTATGGTTATACTGTATATTCTTACATTTATAAAGGGCAGGTTTAAATCGTGTTTGGGTGCGAGATTTGTAAGAAAGTCTTATTTTCTAAATGTGTACTGTGTAATGCCTCCTTGTTTCCATTTTAGGCCTTTTACTCAACCAGTACACACACACACACACACACACACACACACACACACACACACACACACACACACACACACACACACACACATTATTTTAAGAATAGCTGATAGAATATATAAAATATATTGTTACTCCATCTAGAGTATGTTAGTACACAGTTTGTCAACTGAAAACAAAATACAGTAATGAACACTTAACATAGTGTTTGTCATGAAGCTATAAGCAAAATAGCTGACCAAACATAAAGAAAATCACTAAATGAGATTGAAAAGATTTTTTTTCATTCTCAAACGTCTCAGAGCACTTCATCAGACATGTCCCTTCCCATACACACTGACTGACAGCATAATGACACAGCAAACTATTGTGACATTGGTGACATGTCTTACACTGTGTACCTCAAATGCAATGATGTCATGCACCTATGATACAACACTTGGAGAGGGGAGGAGATCAGAAAAGAGAGAAAGGGAGGGTGGGCGAGGGATGTAAAAGGTATAGAGGTAAAGGTATGTCGTCACTCGTCAACCTTCACAGCTCATCAAAGAAAGTGCAGTGAGAACAGGAGGGAGAGGAACACTGTGATCTAAGTCCAGTATATTCTGCAGGAGGCAGACAATCACATCTGATCAGACGTTCCCCACATGCAGCATGTAGCAGTGGGAGAAGAGGCCGACGTTCACAATCCACCAACTCCCTCATATGACACAATCTGAAGGCCACTCTGTGATTTATGCTCATAAGACAGCTGTATTTTCATATTTAAAATCTTGCCTATAGTGCAACTTTATAATATGACTGCTGATTGTCTAGTGTTATGGAGGGAGTAGAAGATAATGACTGAATTTTAATTTGGGGGGAACTATTCCTCAGTGGTTCTCAAAGTGGTGTCCGGGGACCCCCAGGGGTCCTTGAGGGGATTGCACGGGGTCCCCAGCAAAAAGGGGGATAATTTATTTTCACTATAATACCATTCTATAAGTAATAACTAATACAATGACTGAATATATGACTGTTTTGGTCATGGGTTTCATACACTTTCTGGAATAAAACATCTAAAGGCAAGTCTCGTTGGATGGAGGTCCCTGGGACAAAATCCTATCAAGTGGGGGTCCGTGGTCTAATTTGTGTCAGTTTAAGGGTCCTTGACATGAAAAGGTTTGAGAACCACTGCTTTAAGAGACCAAAAAAATAGCAATTTTCCCTGTAATGATCAAACTCTCCATTGTCAAGTATCCTTAAAATGTATCTGACCAAATAAATTCCAAACTGGGGCTTTAGAGAAAAAGAGTGACATTGAATTATTTAATGAGTAAATACTGTATCAAGACCATGTCCTTATGTGACCTCAAACCTGTTCTGACCTGTTCCTTCTCCCCTGGTGGCCGACCCACTGAGAACACCTGCAAGTGCAAGCTGCACCAGCAAGTGTTCCAGCAGCCGCACAGAGACGTACAGTATTTGATGGACATTGGGCTTTAGGTTCCAAGGTGATGGAGACAGGAATAACGTTTTCAGTGGTTTCCTGCTTTCCCCAGTTGCATTATGAGTACAGTAATTTCCATGTGTTTATGAATGAAAAATGAAACGCTTGTCTTGTCTCTACTGATCAGAAATCTACAACTTGATCAGTGGTTGATACTCCCCCAGCCATCTCTCTCATTGATGAGTGGGTCTTTAATGTGGACTCTAAAAAAGTGTGACATAATCTTACAGCACAAAGTTTAATCATTATGGCTCTCAAACAGCTACAGTAAAGGTATCTCAAGATAAAACTGAAATACAAATAAAATAGAATAGAATAGAATAAGATTTATGGATGTACTGCTTATTAGTGGAAGAAATCTCACACACACACACACACACACACACACACACACACACACACACACACACACACACAGAGACAGAGACACACACACACACACACACACACACACACACACACACACACACACACACACACACAGGGAAAGACCTGGCATAAGAGAGAGAGACAGAGGGTGAGAGAGAGAGAGAGAGAGAGAGAGAGAGAGAGAGAGAGATACAACACTTGGAGAGGGGAGGAGATCAGAAAAAAGAGAAAGGGAGGGTGGGCGAGGGATGTAAAAGGTATATAGGTAAAGGTATGTCGTCACTCGTCAACCTTCACAGCTCATCAAAGAAAGTGCAGTGAGAACAGGAGGGAGAGGAACACTGTGATCTAAGTCCAGTATATTCTGCAGGAGGCAGACAATCACATCTGATCAGACGTTCCCCACATGCAGCATGTAGCAGTGGGAGAAGAGGCCGACGTTCACAATCCACCAACTCCCTCATATGACACAATCTGAAGGCCACTCTGTGATTTATGCTCATAAGACAGCTGTTGTATCTTCATATTTAAAATCTTGCCTATAGTGCAACTTAATATTATGACGACTGCCGATTTTCTAGTGTTATGGAGGGAGTAGATAATGACTGAATTTTAATTTTGGGGGAACTATTCCTTTAAGAGACAAAAAAAGAATGCATTTTCCATGTAATGATCAAACTCTCCAGTGTCAAATATCCTTAAAGTTTATCTGACCAAATAAATTCCAAACTGGGGCTTTAGAGAAAAAGAGTGACATTGAATTATTTAATAAGTAAATATATCCAAGACCATGTCCTCATGTGACCTCAAACCTCTGGTGGCCGACCCACTGAGGACACCTGTTAGATTTCCCACAGACTCATCATGATCAGTGAATATAAAGGAGGAGACTGAGACCATAGAGCTCCATTCCACCTACTAATACCTTATTCTACAATGAGGGCTGCTGTAGCTCAGCTGGTGTTGCTGCTGTGTCTGTCTGGGACCTCAGCAGACCAGGCCTTCACACACAACGACATGATCACAGCATCAGAGAGCAGCCAACTCGACATCTGGGCTGAGCTGAGGGAGCTCAGAGACATGGTGGTGGAGCAGAAGGGGGAGCTGAGATACATGGGGGACAGACTCCGGAAAACTAACATTCAGGTTGGGCCCGTGCTGTCCTGTGGCTGTCCACTGCTCCTAGTGTTGTGTTAAATGCTAGTGATGGGTGAAATGCAGAGGATACATTTGGTTGTACTTGTATGATGACAATAAATAAATCCTCTTCTTCTTCTTCTTAGGTGGACCAAATGCAAACCAAACTTACAGCGGCAGAGAACATGAATGAAGCTCAAGAGGAAAGGATCGCAACTTTGGAAGTCAGCCTGAGTGTTAGTCGGAGTGTTGTAGAGGAACTGGAGAGAGAGACCTCAGCCTTGAAGACCAGACTGGCAGCTGTTGAAGCAGGATATGAAGAACAAGCAGCAGAGATGGCGTCCATGGAAGCCAGGCTGAGTTCCAGTGAGAGTCGAGTGGAGGCTTTGGAGAGAGACAACACTGACAGACCAAAAGTGGCCTTCTCTGCTGCGTTACAGAACACAATAGGACCAGTCAACACTCTGACAACACTTGTCCACACCAATGTGATCAGCAACACTGGTAACGCCTATAGCCCCATCACAGGTGCATTCACAGCACCAGTGAAAGGGATCTACTGTTTCAGTATTGATGGCATGGATGACCGCTCTGGCATTCATGTTAGCATGTCCCTCTATAAGAATGGCAAGTTAGTTATGCGAAGATATCATTACGGTCACACTGTGTACGGTCATGGAGGCCTTACGAGTGTATCTGGTGCAGTGACTCTCGAGCTGGAGGCCGGCGACATTGTAGACACTCGTATCCACAGTAACCGCAGGCTTATTGGTAATACAGAAAATGTAACCATGTTTAGTGGCTTCCTCCTCATCCCTCTGTGAAGACTGAGGCAAAAACCTACAATAAATCTAAACAGGGTTTGATTTCATGGATATAACACTGACACTGTGTTGTATCATTTAAAGCTGTTAAATAAAAATGATCTGCAAATCTTGCTACTCTGTCTTTCAATCTCATTTATGTGGAGCACATACAAATCAAGGAACAGTCAAACAATCAAGTCCTGATGCAACATTAATTATGGTTATACTGTATATTCTTACATTTTATAAAGGGCAGGTTTAAATTGTGTTTGGGTGCGAGATTTGTATGAAAGTCTTATTTTCTAAATGTGTGTAATGCCTCCTTTGTTTCCATTTTGGGCCTTTTACTCAACCAGTACACACACACACACACACACACACACACACACACACACACACACACACACACACACACACACACACACACACACACACACACACACACACACACACACACACACATTATTTTAAGAATAGCTGATAGAATATATAAAATATATTGTTACTCCATCTAGAGTATGTTAGTACACAATTTGTCAACTGAAAACAAAATACAGTAATGAACACTTAACATAGTGTTTGTCATGAAGCTATAAGCAAAATAGCTGACCAAACATAAAGAAAATCACTAAATGAGATTGAAAAGATTTTTTTTCATTCTCAAATGTCTCAGAGCACTTCATCAGACATGTCCCTTCCCATACACACTGACTGACAGCATAATGACACAGCAAACTATTGTGACATTGGTGACATGTCTTACACTGTGTACCTCAAATGCAATGATGTCATGCACCTATGATACAACACTTGGAGAGGGGAGGAGATCAGAAAAGAGAGAAAGGGAGGGTGGGCGAGGGATGTAAAAGGTATAGAGGTAAAGGTATGTCGTCACTCGTCAACCTTCACAGCTTATCAAAGAAAGTGCAGTGAGAACAGGAGGGAGAGGAACACTGTGATCTAAGTCCAGTATATTCTGCAGGAGGCAGACAATCACATCTGATCAGATGTTCCCCACATGCAGCATGTAGCAGTGAGAAGAGGCCGACGTTCACAATCCACCAACTCCCTCATATGACACAATCTGAAGGCCCACTCTGTGAGTTATGCTCATAAGACAGCTGTATTTTCAGATTTAAAATCTTGCCTATAGTGCAACTTAATATCATGATGACTGCTGATTTTCTAGTGTTATGGAGGGAGTAGAAGATAATGACTGAATTTTAATTTGGGGGGAACTATTCCTCAGTGGTTCTCAAAGTGGTGTCCGGGGACCCCCAGGGGTCCTTGAGGGGATTGCACGGGGTCCCCAGCAAAAAGGGGGATCATTTATTTTCACTATAATACCATTCTATAAGTAATAACTAATAACACAATGACTGAATGTATGACTGTTTTGGTCATGGGTTTCATACACTTTCTGGAATAAAACATCTAAATGCAAGTCTGGTTGGATGGAGGTCCCTGGGACAAAATCCTATCAAGTGGGGGTCCGTGGTCTAATTTGTGTCAGTTTAAGGGTCCTTGACATGAAAAGGTTTGAGAACCACTGCTTTAAGAGACAAAAAAAAGCAATTTTCCCTGTAATGATCAAACTCTCCATTGTCAAGTATCCTTAAAATGTATCTGACCAAATAAATTCCAAACTGGGGCTTTAGAGAAAAAGAGTGACATTGAATTATTTAATGAGTAAATACTGTATCAAGACCATGTCCTCATGTGACCTCAAACCTGTTCGGACCTGCTCCTTCTCCCCTGGTGGCCGACCCACTGAGAACACCTGTTAGATTTCCCACAGACTCATCATGATCAGTGAATATAAAGGAGGAGACTGAGACCATAGAGCTCCACTTCACCTACTAAGACCTTATTTCACAATGAGGGCTGCTGTAGCTCAGCTGATGTTGCTGCTCTGTCTGTCTGGGACCTCAGCAGACCAGGCCTTCACACACAACGACTTGATCACAGCACCAGAGAGCAGCCAACTCGACATCTGGGCTGAGCTGAGGGAGCTCAGAGACATGGTGGTGGAGCAGAGGGTGGAGCTGAGATACATGGGGGACAGACTCCGGGAAACTAACATTCAGGTTGGTCCTGTGCTGTCCTGTGGCTGTACACTGCTCATACTGTTGTGTTAAATGCTAGTGATGGGTGAAATGCAGAGGATACATTTTGTTGTACTTGTATGATGAGAATAAATTAATCTTCTTCTTCTTCTTAGGTGGCCCAAATGCAAACCAAACTTACAGCGGCAGAGAACATGAATGAAGCTCAAGAGGGAAGGATCGCAGCTTTGGAAGTCAGCCTGAGTGTTAGTCAGAGTGTTGTAGAGGAACTGGAGAGAGAGACCTCAGCCTTGAGGGTGGAGCTGAGTGCCACAACGGCTGAGCTTCAGAGCCAGAAGAGCCTGGTGGAAGACCTGCAGGGAGATAATGCACAGCAAACAGTGGAGCTAAGTATCACCAAGACTGAACTTCTGAACCAGAAAGCCACAGTGGAAGACCTGAAGAAAGTTAATGCAGTTTTGTTGTACAAACTGGATGAGACTGAGCACGAGGTGCAGGCCCTAGAGCGAGAGACCTCAGCCTTGAAGACCAGACTGGCAGCTGTTGAAGCAGGAGATGAAGAACAAGCAGCAGAGACCTCCGCCTTGAAGACCAGACTGGCAGCTGTTGAAGCAGGAGATGAAGAACAAGCAGCAGAGATGACGTCCATGGAAGCCAGGCTGAGTTCCATTGAGAGTCAAGTGGAGGCTTTGGAGAGAGACAACGCTGACAGACCAAAAGTGGCCTTCTCTGCTGCGTTACAGACAACACTAGGACCAGTTAACACTCTGACAACAGTTGTCCACAACAATGTCATCAGCAACACTGGTAACGCCTATAGCCCCATCACAGGTGCATTCACAGCACCAGTGAAAGGGATCTACTATTTCAGTATTAATGGCGTGGATACCCGCTCTGGCAATTTTGCTGGCATTCTCCTCTTTAAGAATGGCAAGGTAGTTATGGCAAGATATCATTACAACAATCATGGAAACAACACGAGTGTATCTGGTGCAGTGACTCTCGAGTTGGAGGCCGGCGACATTATAGACACTCGTATCTACAGCGGCTACAGGCTTTATGGTCATACAGATAATCGAACCATGTTCAGTGGCTTCCTCCTCTTCCCTCTGTGAAGACTGAGGCAAAAACCTACAATAAATCTAAACAGGCTTTGATTTCATGGATATAACACTGAAACTGTGTTGTATCATTTAAAGCTGTTCAATAAAAATTATCTGCAAATCTTGCTACTCTGTCTTTCAATCTCATTTATGTGGAGCACATACAAATCAAGGAACAGTCAAACAATCAAGTCCTGATGCAACATTAATTATGGTTATACTGTATATTCTTACATTTATAAAGGGCAGGTTTAAATTGTGTTTGGGTGCGAGATTTGTATGAAAGTCTTATTTTCTAAATGTGTGTAATGCCTCTTTTATTTCCATTTTGGGCCTTTTACTCAACGACTACACACACATATTATTTTAAGAATAGCTGAAAGAATATATAAAATATTATATTGTTACTCCTTCATCATTCTAGAGCATATGTACACAATTTGTCAACTGAAAACAAAATACAGTGATGAACACTTAGCATAGTGTTTGTCATGAAGCTATAAGCAAAATAGCTGACCAAACATAATGTAAATCATTAAAAGACATTGTAAAGATCTTTTCATTCTCGAATGTCTCAGAGCACTTCATTAGACATGTCCCTTCCCATACACACTGACTGACAGCATAATGACACAGCAAACTATTGTGACATTGGTGACATGTCTTACACTGTGTACCTCAAACCTCTAATGCAATGATGTCATGCACCTATGATATGAACCTGACCCCCTCCCTCCACCCTTAAGGTCAATGTCCACTAGCTGCGGTCCGGCTCCTTGTGGCTCCGCTACAGCTGCTGGAACAGACCATGTAATAGAAGGTATTACAAGCAGCTCTGGCAAAATAAGCATCTGGTCTATTTTTACCAGAGAAAATAATATTTCCATTGGTTTGCTGCTTTCCATATGTGAGGTTGCATTACGAGTAGTTTGCATGTGTTCATTTGATTGAAAAAATAAAATAAATAGATAAAAATAAATATTTTCTTTAAATGCTCATCTTGTCTCTACAGATCAGAAAAACCTCAACTGTATCAGTGGTTCATGCTCTCACACCCATCTCTCTCTTTGATGAGTGGGTCTGTAATGTGGAGCCTAAAATAACTGACATATTTCTAGTTGACTTATAATATCACAGCACAAGGTCTACCGTAATCATCATGGTTCTCAAACACCTAGAGAAGAGGAGGGAGGGAGGGAGGGAGAGAAAGAAAGAAAGAAAGAAAGAAATGTCTTTGTGTATGTATTTTCATATTTAAAATCTTGCCTATCGTGCAACTTAATATTATGATGACTGCTGATTTTCTAGTGTTATGGAGGGAGTAGAAGATAATGACTGCATTTTAATTTGGGGGGAACTATTCCTCAGTGGTTCTCAAAGTGGTGTCCGGGGACCCCCAGGGGTCCTTGAGGGGATTGCACGGGGTCCCCAGCAAAAAGGGGGATAATTTATTTTCACTGGGGCTTTAGAGAAAAAGAGTGACATTGAATTATTTAATAAGTAAATACTGTATCAAGACCATGGCATGTCCTCATGTGACCTCAAACCTGTTCGGACCTGTTCCTTCTCCCCTGGTGGCCGGCCCACTGAGGACACCTGTTAGATTTCCCACAGACTCATCATGATCAGTGAATATAAAGGAGGAGACTGAGACCATAGAGCTCCACTTCACCTACAAGACCTTATTTCACAATGAGGGCTGCTTTAGCTCAGCTGATGTTGCTGCTGTGTCTGTCTGGGACCTCAGCAGACCAGGCCTTCACACACAACGACTTGATCACAGCACCAGAGAGCAGCCAACTCGACGTCTGGGCTGAGCTGAGGGAGCTCAGAGACATGGTGGTGGAGCAGAGGGTGGAGCTGAGATACATGGGGGACAGACTCCGGGAAACTAACATTGAGGTTGGTCCCGTGCTGTCCTGTGGCTGTCCACTGCTCCTAGTGTTGTGTTAAATGCTAGTGATAGGTGAAATGCAGAGGATACATTTTGTTGAACTTGTATGATGACAATAAATGAATCTTCTTCTTCTTCTTAGGTGGACCAAATGCAAACCAAACTTACAGCGGCAGAGAACATGAATGAAGCTCAAGAGGAAAGGATCGCAACTTTGGAAGTCAGCCAGAGTGTTAGTCAGAGTGTTGTAGAGGACCTGGAGAGAGAGACCTCAGCCTTGAGGGTGGAGCTGAGCGCCACAAAGGCTGAGCTTCAGAGCCAGAAAGCCACAGTGGAAGACCTGAAGAAAGTTAATGCAGTTTTGTTGTACAAACTGGATCAGAATGAGCGAGAGACCTCAGCCTTGAAGACCAGACTGGCAGCTGTTGAAGCAGGAGATGAAGAACAAGCAGCAGAGATGACGTCCATGGAAGGCAGGCTGAGTTCCAGTGAGAGTCGAGTGGAGGCTTTGGAGAGAGACAACGCTGACAGACCAAAAGTGGCCTTCTCTGCTGCGTTACAGAACACACTAGGACCAGTTAACACTCTGACAACAGTTGTCCACACCAATGTCATCAGCAACACTGGTAACGCCTATAGCCCCATCACAGGTGCATTCACAGCACCAGTGAAAGGGATCTACTATTTCAGTATTGAAGGCTTGGACCAGCGCTCTGGCTCTCATGTTAGCATTGACCTCTTTAAGAATGGCAGAATAGTTATGGGAAGATATCATTACAACAATCATGGCAGCCACACGAGTGTATCTGGTGCAATGACTCTCGAGCTGGAGGCCGGCGACATTGTAGACACTCGTACCCGCAGTGGCTACAGGCTTATTGGTCATACAGATAATCTAACTATGTTCAGTGGCTTCCTCCTCTTCCCTCTGTGAAGACTGAGGCAAAAACCTACAATATATCTAAACAGGCTTTGATTTCATGGACATAACACTGACACTGTGTTGTATCATTTAAAGCTGTTAAATAAAATTTATCTGGAAATCTTGCTACTCTGTCTTTCAATCTCATTTATGTGGAGCACATACAAATCAAGGAACAGTCAAACAATCAAGTCCTGATGCAACATTAATTATGGTTATACTGTATATTCTTACATTTATAAAGGGCAGGTTTAAATTGTGTTTGGGTGCGAGATTTGTATGAAAGTCTTATTTTCTAAATGTGTACTGTGTAATGCCTCCTTGTTTCCATTTTAGGCCTTTTACTCAACCAGCACACACATATTATTTTAAGAATAGCTTAAAGAATATATAAAATATATTGTTACTCCTTCATCTAGAGTATGTTAGTACACAATTTGTCAACTGAAAACAAAATAATGAACACTTAAGAGTCAATAGCATAGTGTTTGTCATGAAGCTATAAGCAAAATAGCTGACCAAACATAACGAAAATCACTAAATGACGTTGAAAAGATTTTTTTCATTCTCAAATGTCTCAGAGCACTTCATTAGACATGTCCCTTCCCATACACACTGACTGACAGCATAATGACACTGCAAACTATTGTGACATTGGTGACATATGTCTTACACTGTGTACCTCAAATGCAATGATGTCATGCACCTATGATACAACACTTGGAGAGGGGAGGAGATCAGAAAAGAGAGAAAGGGAGGGTGGGCGAGGGGTGTAAAAGGTATATAGGTAAAGGTATGTCGTCACTCGTCAACCTTCACAGCTTATCAAAGAAAGTGCAGTGAGAACAGGAGGGAGAGGAACACTGTGATCTAAGTCCAGTATATTCTGCAGGAGGCAGACAATCACATCTGATCAGATGTTCCCCACATGCAGCATGTAGCAGTGAGAAGAGGCCGACGTTCACAATCCACCAACTCCCTCATATGACACAATCTGAAGGCCCACTCTGTGATTTATGCTCATAAGACAGCTGTATTTTCATATTTAAAATCTTGCCTATAGTGCAACTTAATATTATGACCACTGCTGATTTTCTATGGGTGAGTATGGGGGGGAGTAGATAATGACTGAATTTTAATTTTGGGGGAACTATTCCTTTAAGAGACAAAAAAATAATGCATTTTCCATGTAATGATCAAACTCTCGATTGTCAAGTATCCTTAAAGTTTATCTGACCAAATAAATTCCAAACTGGGGCTTTAGAGTAAAAGAGTGACATTGAATTATTTAATAAGTAAATATATCCAAGACCATGTTCTCATGTGACCTCAAACCTGTTCTGACCTGTTCCTTCTCCCCTGGTGGCCGACCCACTGAGAACACCTGTTAGATTTCCCACAGACTCATCATGATCAGTGAATATAAAGGAGGAGACTGAGACCATAGAGCTCCACTCCACCTACTAAGACCTTATTTCACAATGAGGGCTGCTGTAGCTCAGCTGGTGTTGCTGCTGTGTCTGTCTGGGACCTAAGCAGACCAGGCCTTCACACACAACGACTTGATCACAGCACCAGAGAGCAGCCAACTCGACATCTGGGCTGAGCTGAGGGAGCTCAGAGACATGGTGGTGGAGCAGAGGATGGAGCTGAGCACCACCAAGGCTGAACTTCAGTGCCAGAAAGCCACAGTGGAAGACTTGAAGAAAGTGAATGCGGTTTTGTTGTACAAACTGGATGACACTGAGCACCAGGTGCAGGCCCTAGAGAGAGAGACCTCAGCCTTGAAGACCAGACTAGTGGCTGTTGAAGCAGGAGATGAAGAACAAGCAGCAGAGACCTCGGCCTTGAAGACCAGACTGGCAGCTGTTGAAGCAGGAGATGAAGAACAAGCAGCAGAGATAACGTCCATGGAAGCCAGGCTGAGTTCCAGTGAGAGTCGAGTGGAGGCTTTGGAGAGAGACAACGCTGACAGACCAAAAGTGGCCTTCTCTGCTGCGTTACAGACAACACTAGGACCAGTCAACACTCTGACAACAGTTGTCCACAACAATGTCATCAGCAACACTGGTAACGCCTATAGCCCCATCACAGGTGCATTCACAGCACCTGTGAAAGGGATCTACTATTTCAGTATTGATGGCGGGGATGAGCGCTCTGGCACTCATGTTAACATGTCCCTCTTTAAGAATGGCCATCAAATTATGGCAAGATGGAATTACAACGGTCATGGAGGCCTCACGAGTGTATCTGGTGCAGTGACTCTCGAGCTGGAGGCCGGCGACATTGTAGACACTCGTATCCACAGTGGCTACAGGCTTATTGGTTATACAGATAATCGAAACATGTTCAGTGGCTTCCTCCTCTTCCCTCTGTGAAGACTAGGGATGGGCATCGAATTTCGAATTTTCGAATAATCGTTGTTATTATCAAGGTCGACTTTTATTATTGAAATTCGAAATTAAAAAAAAAAAAAAAAAAAAAAAAAAAAAATTAGTGAAATGTTGCATTGTCTCCCCTGATTCTAAGTATAGTCAAATCGCTTGGTTTGAGCAAGTAAAACAATTTTTATAAGCATTTTAAGCAAGGTTTATGGAAAAATGAATGGCGGATGAAATCCCATGAAGAGGGAGAGGGGGTGACTTTGGCACCCCTTTGGCACTCAGACCTGAGCCTACTAAATATTTAATGAACCACTCATGATTGTCAAAACTGTTTTTTATTTTCGAAAATGTCAATGTCATGTAACATGTTCTTTACTTCAGTGGTGCAATGCTTGTTTGAGCTAAAAATCCACAGCAGAAGCTTTTTATATTAATTAATAAAGCCGTAGACTTAGAATCAGGGGAGACAATGCAACATTTCACTCAAAAAAAAAAAAAAAAAAAAAATGTTTACATTTTTATTTTTATTTTCGAATTTCGAATTAAATTCGAATTTGGCCAGCGAATTTCGAATAGTGTTTTTGCTAGAAATGCCCATCCCTAGTGAAGACTGAGGCAAAAACCTACAATACTGTACATCTAAACAGGCTTTGATTTCATTGATATAACACTGACAATGTGTTGTATAATTTAAAGCTGTTAACACATTAAGTGCCATAGACGACCTAACTCGTCTTACATAATCCAGCGCTTGAGTGCCAAGGACGAGCTAACTCGTCTTACATAAACATTTTTTTTTTTTGACGGTGGGACATCAATCAACAACTTTTACATCTTCGAGATCACTATTGGAGCAAGAGAATGTGTATAATCTATTTTACCGACCCACTAAGTGTTGACAGTGCTCCCCCAGACGAGCGAAATCAAAGAAAAAACTGCCGCGGGAGCAAGCCATTCAAGGAAATGGCGAGGCGATTTTACAGTAATCCATTCCAGACTTGTCTTGCCCGAGAGCGGCCGCGCACCGGCAGCAGCACACAGAGAGCGGAGAGCGATTTGCAAAATAGATTATAGGTGAAACACACTTTGAAACACCTCAGAAAGGCCAGAATCAACATCTGCCCATCGCCCACGCATTCCCCGGCCCATCTTGACTCGCACAAGGAGCGTCCGCACGCAGGCAAGCAAGCAGGCAGGCAGGCACGCAGGCAGGCAGGCAGGCAGCAGCAACGCGCTTCTGACACGCCCGCTGTAGAGCCAGGAGGAAGGAGGAGAAGACACACGGAGGGAGGAGTTTGAATGAGAGGGGTGTTTCCTGTTGTTATGGAGGAAATTACTGTTCAAAACTATTGTTTAGAATGTCTGACGGTCTTACTGATGCCAAAAATGAATGGTTAAAGTGACTGTTCTATCGAATTCACAAAAAGCCATTTATCTCTGAATAAATTTCCAGACGCTGAAACCATGCTGTACTCAACGGCTAATATCTACATAACTACTAACTCTGCAAACTAACTCTTTTAGACAGAGAAAGCACACATTCTATTAGTTATTTTTAGATGATTGGTGTTCATGAATTCTTAACAGAAAATAATCCTCGGCTCTTGTAAAATGAGCCCGAATCCTCAAAAAAAAACCTGGCACAACTTACCTACAGGATGAAAAAATGGCTGGCACTCAATGTGTTAAATAAAAATGATGTGCAAATCTTGCTACTCTGTCTTTCAATCTCATTATTTATGTGGAGCACATACAAACCAATGAACAGTCAAACAATCAAGTCCTGATGCAACATTAATTATGGTTATACTGTATATTATTATATTTTATAAAGGGCAGGTTTAAATTGTGCTTGGGTGGGAGATTTGTATGAAAGTCTTATTTTCTGAATGCGTGTAATGCCTCTTTTGTTTCCATTTTGGGCCTTTTACTCAACCAGTACACACATATTATTTTAAGAATAGCTGAAAGAATATATAAAATATATTGTTACTCCTTCATCTAGAGCATGTTAGTACACAATTTGTCAACTGAAAACAAAATACAGTAATGAACACTTAATATAGTGTTTGTCATGAAGCTATAAGCAAAATAACTGACCAAACAAAGACAATCACTAAATGACATTGAAAAGATTTTGTTCATTCTCGAATGTCTCAGAGCACTTCATCAGACATGTCCCTTCCCATACACACTGACTGACAGCATAATGACAAAGCAAGGTAATGTGACATTGGTGACATGTCTTACACTGTGTACCTCAAACCTCTAATGCAATGATGTCATGCACCTATGATACAACACTTGGAGAGGGGAGGAGATCAGAAAAAAGAGAAAGGGAGGGTGGGCGAGGGGTGTAAAAGGTATATAGGTAAACTAAAGGTATGTCGTCACTCGTCAACCTTCACAGCTTATCAAAGAAAGTGCAGTGAGAACAGGAGGGAGAGGAACACTGTGATCTAAGTCCAGTATATTCTGCAGGAGGCAGACAATCACATCTGATCAGACGTTCCCCACATGCAGCATGTAGCAGTGAGAAGAGGCCGACGTTCACAATCCACCAACTCCCTCATATGACACAATCTGAAGGCCCACTCTGTGATTTATGGTCATAAGACAGCTGTATTTATATTTAAAATCTTGCCTATAGTGCAAGTTAATATTATGATGACTGCTGATTTTCTATGGGTGAGTATGGGGGGAGTAGATAATGACTGAATTTTAATTTTGGGGGAACTATTCCTTTAAGAGACAAAAAAAGAATGCATTTTCCATGTAACGATCAAACTCTCTATTGTCAAGTATCCTTAAAATGTATCTGACCAAATAAATTCCAAACTGGGGCTTTAGAGAAAAAGAGTGACATTAAATTATTTAAGTACAGTAAATATATCCAAGACCATGTCCTCATGTGACCTCAAACCTGTTCTGACCTGTTCCTTCTCCCCTGGTGGCCGACCCACTGAGGACACCTGTTAGATTTCCCACAGACTCATCATGATCAGTGAATATAAAGGAGGACACTGAGACCATAGAGCTCCACTTCACCTACTAAGACCTTATTTCACAATGAGGGCTGCTGTAGCTCAGCTGATGTTGCTGCTGTGTCTGTCTGGGACCTCAGCAGACCAGGCCTTCACACGCAACGACTTGATCACAGCACCAGAGAGCAGCCAACTCGACATCTGGGCTGAGCTGAGAGAGCTCAGAGACATGGTGGTGGAGCAGAGGGTGGAGCTGAGCGCCACCCAGGCTGAGCTTCACAGCCAGAAGAGCCTGGTGGAAGACCTGCGGAGAGACGCTGCACACCAAACAGTGGAGCTAAGTATCACCAAGACTGAACTTCTGAACCAGAAAGCCACAGTGGAAGACCTGAAGAAAGTGAATGCAGTTTTGCTGTACAAAGTGCATGTGATGGAGGACAAGATGGAGGCTCTAGAGCGAGAGACCTCAGCCTTGAAGACCAGACTGGCAGCTGTTGAAGCAGGAGATGAAGAACAAGCAGCAGAGATGACATCCATGGAAGCCAGGCTGAGTTCCAGTGAGAGTCGAGTGGAGGCTTTGGAGAAAGACAACGCTGACAGACCAAAAGTGGCCTTCTCTGCTGCGTTACAGACCACACTAGGACCAGTTAACACTCTGACAACAGTTGTCCACACCAATGTCATCACCAACACTGGTAACGCCTATAGCCCCATCACAGGTGCATTCACAGCACCAGTGAAAGGGATCTACTATTTCAGTATTAGTGGCATGGACCAGAGACTTAACGTTGGGGTTCACATTCTCCTTTATAAGAATGGTCACTACATTATGGGAAGAGGGGCTACAAACACGTCATCAGGTCCTCACTTTGTATCTGGTGCATTGATGCTCGAGCTGGAAGCCGGCGACATTGTAGACACTCGTATTAACGGCTTAAGGCTTGTTGCTAATGGCGATAAACCTACCATGTTCAGTGGCTTCCTCCTCTTCCCTCTGTGAAGACTGACACAAATACCTACAATATATCTAAACAGGCTTTGATTACATGACACTGGCACTGCGTTGTAATCGAAAACTGTTGAATAAATACTTTCTCTGGAAACATTGCGTGGTCTTGGTGTCTTTCAATCTAATTTATGTGCAGCACATACAAATCAAGGAACAGTCACACAATCAAATCCCGATGCTAAATTGTTATACTGGTTATACTGGTTATACTGTATCCCAATTTCCCCTCGGGGATCAATAAAGTTATTCTGATTCTGATATTCTTACATTTTCAAAGGGCAGGTTTGATTTGTGTTTGGGAGTGATATTTGTATGAAAGTCTTATTTTCTAAATCTGTGTCTTGCCTCTTTTGTTTCCATTTTGGGCCTTTTACTTACATATATTTTAAGTAAAGCTAAAAGAATAAATAAAATATTAGTGTTATTCCTTCATCTACAGTATGTAGAACAATTGAAAACAACATAATGAACACTTAAGAGTCGACACATTATAGTATGTTTCATGAAGCTTGAAGCTATAAGCAGAACAACTGACCCAATGTCTTGTTTTCTACCCTTTTTTAGTCCAGTGTTTTAAAAAATAATTTCTTTTTAAAACTCCTATTACCTGGATGTCTGAGAAATGAACTTACACAGACGTTATGGCTTACAAAAATGAGAATGAGTGAATGTTTGTGTCACACCACAAAGTTACCGCTCATGGCTCGCTTTCCTAATATCGATTGTGTGTTTTAACACTTTCACAATGTTTAGATAGCACATCCAACTCCTTTATAGTCAAAGAGACAAGGAGAATCCAGTTGTACATCGTATGGGGACCTTTAAAGAATCAAAACCAGATAACCTAATCAGAATGGCAGTAATTCATGTTTAGCCAATCTCTGTTCAATTCCACCCTGCCCTTGGCTCTGCTGTTGGAACATTCCATTCAGGACACCTGCCAGGGTTCAGGGAATATGCTGGATATAATTACATAAAATATACCACTTTGTTCATTTGAAAGACTATCAACTCTTACGATACCAACAAGGTAGAAAGGATGGTGGCCTAAATGTCAAGCCCATGCAGAACTGTAGACCCCTTTCATGTAACCTCAAATCTACTGTATGATGATAAACTGACCCCTCTCTGTAACATTGCACCCATGGGACACGTGTTAGATTTCTCACAGCCTGACTCACAGTGACCAGTGAACATAAAACAGGAGACTGAGCCCCATAGAGCTCCATTCCACCTTCTAAGACCTTATTTCACAATGAGGGCTGCTGTAGCTCAGCTGATGTTGCTGCTGTGTCTGCCTGGGACCTCAGCAGACCAGACCTTCACACATGACATGATGTCTGGGCTGAGCTGAGGGAGCTCAGAGACATGGTGGTGGAGCAGAGGGTGGAGCTGAGCGCCACCAAGGCTGAGCTTCAAAGTCAGAAGAGCCTGGTGGAAGACCTGCGGAGAGACTCTGCACAGCAAACAGTGGAGCTAAGTATCACCAAGACTGAACTTCTGAACCAGAAAGCCACAGTGGAAGACGTGAAGAAAGTGAATGCAGTTTTGCTGTACAAAGTGCATGCGATGGAGGACAAGATGGAGGCCCTAGAGCGAGAGACCTCAGCCTTGAAGACCAGATTGATGACTGTTGAAGCAGGAGATGAAGAACAAGCAGCAAAGATGACGTCCTTGGAAGCCAGGCTGAGTTCCAGTGAGAGTCGAGTGGAGGCTTTGGAGAGAGACAATGCTGACAGACTAAAAGTGGCCTTCTCTGCTGCGTTACAGAACACAATAGGACCAGTCAGCTCTCTGACAACAGTTGTCCACAACAATGTCATCAGCAACACTGGTAACGCCTATAGGCCCATCACAGGTGCATTCACAGCACCAGTGAAAGGGATCTACTATTTCAGTATTGATGGCATGGATGACCGCTCTGGCTATTACCATGAGTTTCTCCTCTTTAAGAATGGCCATCAACTTATGTCAAGAGGGACAGGAAACTATGGAGGTGATAAGTATGTATCTGGTGCATTGATTCTCGAGCTGGAGGCCAGGGACATAGTAGACACACGTATCGCATCTGGCTACAGGCTTATTGGTAGAGACGATAAACCTACCATATTCGGTGGCTTCCTCCTCTTCCCTCTGTGAAGACTGAGGCAAAACCTACAACACATGTACTGTATATCTAAAGACAGGCTTTGATTTCATGCATATAACACTGACACTGTGTTGTAATCTAAAACTGTTCAATAAATACATTTACTCTGGAAATCTTGCATAGGCTACTCTGTGTTTTTCAATCTAATTTATGTGGAGAGCACATACAAAAAAGCAACTGTATATTCTTACATTTTAAAATGGCAGGTTTGAATTGTTTCTGGGTACCATATTTGTATGAAAATCACATTTAGTCTTGCCTCCTTTGTTTCCATGATTTACACACATACTGTATGTTAGGAAAGGCTGAACGAATATATATTATATCTGTATTTTAATGTTACTCTGTATATGTATGTAAATGAGGATTTGTATTTTTTCTTTTTTACTGTGATTGTTTATGAACTTTTAGGAATAAATTATACTTTGATAAGAGTCATTGAATATGTCTGCCATGCAACATACTGTAGAAGAGCTAAAGTCACATTTCAAAGTTTAAACAGTCACCCATCTCTGCAGCTTTAAAACCCCTGACTGAAACAAATGTGCACTTGGATTGGATGAGAACCTGTGAGCGTGTTCCCGTTAGCGTATGCCGTTTCATGCTTAGGTTACTCACCTTGCGGACCCACATGGGCATTTGGTGGGTGTTGGGGGAGCGGTGGTGAAGGTTGAGCACCACCACACTGAGGATGACTGAGAAGGTGACCAGGATCATGGTGAACATGAGGTAGTTGACGATGATGGGCACGCCCAGCGAGGTCTCAGGCACTTTATCGGCCAGCAGCAGCAGGAACACGGTGAGGGTGAGCAGCACGTTGATGGAGAGGCCCATCTTCTCTCCTGGAGGGGGAGAGGAGAACCACGAATGATTTGCAAGTACATCAGGTACTGCATGTGGGAAAGATCCTGGGCAACCATTGCATTTTGAGTACATCCAGCAGATATCAAAACTCATCAAGATGTGTCGTTTTTATTGGCTTGAGGCTTTAAAATCAAAACCAATTAAATATCGATCTTAAAGGCATAGTTCACCCACATGAAGCCTATTTAAGTGATTATTTACTTTATGGAATTGATATGTAGCTATGCCTCATAGCCTAACTAAAAGTTTAAAATCCTATAATATCATTGGAGGGTTTAGGACTCATTAGTCCATGATGAATATTTATAATTGAAATTAAACGAGTATAGAAGAGATGGAGACCATGGAGAGATGGAACACCCAGCTTTTGTCTGGACTACAGGCTTCTGTAGCCAAGCAAAGACCAACAGACCATCATCTTTGAGGAGGGGAGGGGGGGTTGGTCGCAACGGAATCAGCAGCTGTATATGAATTTCTAAAATACGGCTCTGTAAATCAGTCTAGTCTTTACCAAGACAAGGTCTATCCGAACTCCAACTGATTGAGATCGACTCTTTGAGCAGCAGCTAATGACTAATGGAAGATTCATTTCCCATCTTAAGTGAGGCTGAGTGGCCAAAACCTCTCTGCTGTATTTACTGGTCACTCTGCTGTGTTCACTGGTCACTCTGCTGTGTTCACTGGTCACTCTGCTGTATTCACTGGTCACTCTGCTGTGTTCACTGGTCACTCTGCTGTGTTCACTGGTCACTCTGCTGTGTTCACTGGTCACTCTGCTGTGTTCACTGGTCACTCTGCTGTATTCACTGGTCACTCTGCTGTGTTCACTGGTCACTCTGCTGTGTTCACTGGTCACTCTGCTGTGTTCACTGGTCACTCTGCTGTATTCACTGGTCACTCTGCTGTATTCACTGGTCACTCTGCTGTGTTCACTGGTCACTCTGCTGTGTTCACTGGTCACTCTGCTGTATTCACTGGTCACTCTGCTGTGTTCACTGGTCACTCTGCTGTATTCACTGGTCACTCTGCTGTGTTCACTGGTCACTCTGGTGTATTCACTGGTCACTCTGGTGTATTCACTGGTCACTCTGGTGTGTTCACTGGTCACTCTGCTGGATTCACTGGTCACTCTGCTGTGTTCACTGGTCACTCTGGTGTGTTCACTGGTCACTCTGCTGTATTCACTGGTCACTCTGCTGTGTTCACTGGTCACTCTGGTGTGTTCACTGGTCACTCTGCTGTATTCACTGGTCACTCTGGTGTGTTCACTGGTCACTCTGGTGTGTTCACTGGTCACTCTGCTGTATTCACTGGTCACTCTGCTGTGTTCACTGGTCACTCTGCTGTATTCACTGGTCACTCTGGTGTGTTCCCTGGTCACTCTGGTGTGTTCACTGGTCACTCTGCTGTATTCACTGGTCACTCTGCTGTATTCACTGGTCACTCTGGTGTGTTCACTGGTCACTCTGCTGTGTTCACTGGTTACTCTGCTGTGTTCATTGGTCACTCTGCTGTATTCACTGGTCACTCTGGTGTGTTCACTGGTCACTCTGCTGGATTCACTGGTCACTCTGCTGTATTCACTGGTCACTCTGGTGTGTTCACTGGTCACTCTGCTGTGTTCACTGGTCACTCTGCTGTGTTCACTGGTCACTCTGCTGTGTTCACTGGTCACTCTGCTGTATTCACTGGTCACTCTGCTGTGTTCACTGGTCACTCTGCTGTGTTCACTGGTCATTCTGGTGTGTTCACTGGTCACTCTGCTGTGTTCACTGGTCACTCTGCTGTGTTCACTGGTCACTCTGCTGTGTTCACTGGTCACTCTGCTGTATTCACTGGTCACTCTGCTGTGTTCACTGGTCACTCTGCTGTGTTCACTGGTCACTCTGCTGGATTCACTGGTCACTCTGCTGTGTTCACTGGTCACTCTGCTGTGTTCACTGGTCACTCTGCTGTATTCACTGGTCACTCTGCTGTGTTCACTGGTCACTCTGCTGTGTTCACTGGTCACTCTGCTGTATTCACTGGTCACTCTGCTGTGTTCACTGGTCACTCTGCTGTGTTCACTGGTCACTTGTAAAACATGTTCACCACAGAATGGTTAGACTTGATAATTGCACTTAATAAGCAGGAAATAATGATGTGTAATATAGCGGCGTGGACTCCCTCTCTGTCAAAGCAGAGGCATTTCCTTCTCACACACACAATCTCTAAAGTGCACCTTTAAAGTAAATAACATGACATTTTCAATATCCATCTTGCTACTCTCGATCGCAGATTGATAGAATAGTGATTCGCCCCGATACTTACGGCATGCAAAACTTTCACATTTGCCGTTTTAAACTGGTCTTTTTCAGCAAAAGTCCTCAATCAATTTGCGTCTTTGCGTGTTGTTGCTCATTTTTATTTCTTTTATTTTTGTCTTTTCTTTTGTTTGTGTAAGGATGCATTGTGCCGTCATATTGCTGTAGGTCTGTTATGTGTGGAAGAAAGAAAAAAAAGGATAATAAAAAAACACTGGGGGGAAAAAGCCCCCGCAGACAATCCAAGGAAAGACACCTCACAGTTTGATTGACAGCTGATGTCTGGGAAGTGCAATGCTGCAGAAACACGGCAGCATTGACGAGGAGCTTGACAATGACCACTTTAATGGCCGTGGTTTGTCTATGTCTCATGGAGCAAAGGCATGTGCGCCTGGCCATGCATGTCTGCACAGCTGTGCATGGGCAGAGACCTTGAGGATTCCCACAAAGAGAGAGAGAGAGAGAGGCATGAAAGAGAGAGAGAGAGGCATGAAAGAGAGAGAGAGAGGCATGAAAGAGCGAGAGAGAGAGAGAGAGAGAGGGGTGGGAGACACAGAGAGAGAGAGGGGGGAGACAGAGAGGCAGGAGAGCGAGAGAGACGGCAGGTGGGAGAGGGAGAGAGAGAGAGAGAGAGAGAGAGGGGGCAGAGCAGTCATTACGCTGGGCCAAGCAGTGTGTGCCTGTAGGGAGCAGCAGGGTCTTACAGGGCACCCTGTCCAAGGCTGGACTCACACTGCAGGAAGAAACGATGAAAAACAAGTTCTCCACCTCTATTTACACAGTTAAATGTCTCAGTTTCATGCTGCTGTGTGCACAAGGTTTTTTGTAACTTGCCTGCCAACATTAGGCTGTGAAAAAGAGGGCGATTTTCCGGGCCATCAAATTCACCTGGTGCTACCCTATCTGTACAGGGGAGACTTGTGGATATCAATAGAACCCATTTACATTCAGATATCTACAACCAGCTACAGGTAGAAGTTAATTCTAAAGTAGCAGACAGTACTATGTGTAGTCTGTACCTGCATCAGGAGGCAGGTAGAAGTTAAAGATGGCGATGACGGTGATGAGCAGACAGGGGATGATGATGTTGAAGACGTAGTACAGCGGCCTCCTCTCTATGATCAGGTAGAAGGTCATGTCCTCGTACAGGTCGTCGTTCATGCTCTTCCTGCTGGGCTTGTGCCTGATGTACCACTCGCCGCTCTCTGGGGAAACGTTTACATGTCGTCAGTGAACACTTACGCAGGAGTGCAGCATAATTACAGTTTCCATGACAACACGAGTAACCGATATGTATTTGTTACAAGGGCCCAAACAGAGTAGAAAACGTTAAAAAAAAAGTCTCTGGAATATTCAAGCCTCAGGCAAAAGCGAGAGGGACGTAACTAATGAGATGGAAGTAATGAAGGAAAATAAACACAGTAACAGTAACTGTGCAGTTTGTTCGCAGCTACTTTACAAATCATTTTACCACACTGTCGAAAAACAGCTGAATGAGGCCCAACAAATTTCAGTTGTCTATTTTAACGGCATCTGTTTTTGCACTTTTACTTTTTCCTCTAAAATATAAACTAAAACTAAAACTGACTGGTTAAACATGTTATTATCTATTGAATATTTAATTCCTGCATAAATCAATCCCTCTACAATTTACTTAGTTCCGCCACCCACTGCCCCCACTCTTCCTCCCTCATTCTTTCATTCACTTCTTACTGGCTTCGCTTCCTCGCTGAACTAGGGATCCGCAATGATGTTGGCACGTCATCGTATCGTATTTCTGCCAATATGACAGGTCGATATCATCCAAGCTGGTTTAAGTAGGATGAGTCTTACAGTTTTCTTTGAAAGAAAATGTTACATTAAAAAAAATCATGTTTTAGCTCAGTTGAAGTAGATTCTTATTTTGTCCAGTGAATGTGTACATCTTGAAAAGCATTGTATTTATGTCTGCATCTGCCAGTGGGCCATCATGATAAGAGTAGGCATATAATGATGTGTTAATTCCACTACAGGAGAGACTTGATGTTCTCTGAAATTGGGTGGGGAAGAAGTCGTGCATATCGGTATCGGCAATCGGCCAAAAGAGTTGGAAAACGTGAACTCTGAACACCCCCCCCCCCCATATCCCATCCTCCAAATTGTAACCTCATCTCTCGATCATGAGTGCCTCCACTGTGGAGGATCTCTCAGACTCTGCAGTCAGTCTTCTCTCTCTATCCCTCCCTCCGTCCCCTCCTTGCTACACCTGTCTTTGCCCTCTCTCCGCCCTCCCAAATCCGCACCACTGAAGGCTTCGTCCATCTGGATCTCCCGGATCTCGTTGCCTTTGGCGTCCAGCGTGTACTGCAGCTCGATCTCCGTCGAGTCGTAGGTGTAGGAGCGGAACTGCATGGTGCAGTTCTGCCAGTCAAACGGGAAGTACGTCACCTGGGTGGGGAGTAAAGGTACAAGGAGACAAATGAGTTTGTGCGTCTGTGTGTGTGTGTGTGTGTGTGTGTGTGTGCGCGTGCGTGTGTGTGTGTGTGTGTGTGTGTGTGTGTGTGTGTGTGTGTGTGTGTGGGTGTGCGTGTGCACGTGCGTGCGTGTATGTGTTCACCTTGACCCCACAGGAGCTGCAGTACAGGGCAGGGGGAGTCCAGGTCACTCTGCCATTGCTGTAGGCCTGGACATGGACACGGAGGGCCACATGAAATTTTCCATCATTACTGCAGAGAGAGGGAGGGAGAGAGAGAGAGAGAAAGACAGAGAGAGAGAGACACACACACAAAGAGAGAGAGGGGGGAGAGAGAGGGAGAGAGGGAGAGGGAGGTCAAGTGACATCATTGCATTTTGATACTCCGTTGATTGGCTAAATCTCATTCAATCAAAACCTTTAAAATCCGGATCACCTTTGACCACATTATGAGTTAATTTAAGTATTAATGTGCTAACTGAACCACATCTTCACAGCTACTTATGTGTTGAAGCCATAACATAGAATCTACTTTGTAGAGCGACTGTTCAGACACAGACAGGCACCATCTTGCTGGGCAGAAGACATGACATAACTCGCTAGTTATTGCACTGCCATATAAAGGCTACTGCAATCGAAAAGACTTTTAAGATGATAGCTTTGTCAAATGTTCTCCAAGCGGGAGCTGAGTTCATTTCATTCCTTTACCGACTTTCAACAGCAATAAGCCATGCCGCGTTTTTACAGTGTCTCCACTTCACATCGTGCACACTAACCACCTCTTAGCTGTTCTAACATCACTGTGTAAATCACTGCTTACTGCTTCAATATGCTGCTGCTCAACTACAGTCTTCAGGCACCATCAGAAATCTACCCGAGTCGGTGCATGGAAGTTTTTTTTTCTTTCTAAGTGTGACAGAAGGACATGTTCCCACCCACTGGCTCCATCTGGGGGCCTACTGGGTGAACTACATGCAGCGCCAACCTGAGGCACACACACCAAGTACAGCTGACTGTGTGTCACTTGCCTTTGGCCTGAACTGGCACTTGAGTCGTTAGGACTGTCACCTCGCGACAAGAGGGGGTTAGGATCTGCCTCCCACAGTCACATGTGAGTGTCTGTCTGTCTGTCTGTCTGTCTGTCTGTCTGTCTGTCCTGTGTCCTGTGACGGACTGACAACCTGTCCGCGCCGCGGTGTCTATCTGCCTGCTGTGTGCTGGGAGAGGTTCCAGCCCCCTGTGACCCTGAAAATATCTAAGCGGATAGAGGAAAAGCATCAATTAATGAATACCGCTTGAGTAAGACCAAGCACCTCGAGGGTGAGTTGGCCCCCTGTGGGACTTTATCGTTTGACCCGTAAGTCTAGTAAGAGGGTCCAATTAGGTTACTATTAAGGCACATACCATATAATTGCAACGTGCTAGGTTTGAATCTGACCTGACCTTGGTTGCATGTCTCCCTACTGTACAGTACTCTGCCCAATACAGCAGAAATTACTTACAATCTAATCATGTAGACACAGCTTGCAGCTCTGGACCAAATTCACTGTAAGCACTCTGGGTAGAAAAACACCATGTGTCATGATGATGATTATTGTCACACTGCTCTGACTCTCCCGTCAACACACGTTTACAACTGGACTACAATATTCCAATATTAACCCGAATAAGACAATACTCTGAATAAGACAATACTCTGAATAAGTCAATACTCTGAATAAGACAATACTCTGAATAAGACAATACTCTGAATAAGACACTGCCATCTAAACAGCATTTTCTGATGACCTTAACTGGAATATAAGGTCATAGTCAGAGTCAGTGTTGGGGGTAAATCATTACAAAAGTAACATATTACATGTAATATATTACTTTTAGCAGTAACTCAGTAATATAACTTATTACTTATAGGATTTCAGTAATATTATACCAGTTACCTTGTCAAGTAACTCAAGTTACAAATTGAGTTACATTTTATTAAATGAAAGCACAAAAAATATTCAATCATTTCCTAATCAAACTGTGTGTTTTTATGCAAAACTGACTTCAAGGCGGTTGAAATATTTTTTTGGGATGTTCCGGGGCGGCCATGTCATTTTGCTGTCATTCAGAAAGTAATATTGTAAAGTAACTTATTACTTTCAAATGAAAGTAACTAGTAATATGTAGTATATTACATTTTGAAAGTAACTTGCCCAACACTGGTCAGAGTAAGCAATAGTCAACGTAAGACCAAATTAACCTCCGACACAGCATACAGGGACGTCATGCGGGCATCTTTCTTCGCATGTAAACGGGAATACGAATGGACTATTCTATAAGCAACTCATGTAAGCAGCACCTTCATCGGAATATTGTCTTATTTAGAATAAGGTCAATAATCAGATCATTGCAGTCCAACATACTGTAGTGCATCGATATTTGATGAGCTGCAATCCCATAAACCCCCCCTTCCAAATCACACTTGTTAGCTGGATAAAATGTCATAGTACACCAGCGAACCACAGGCCCAACCTGCCTTATAAGTGCAGCACTATAACGTGGCATGGATACAGAGTTGTGGTGGTCGTTAAGCTGATAAGACAATACACAACAGAGACATCAAGTCAATTAGACCCAGATTTAGCAGTCTGTCAGGGTGAAGTCGTTGGGTTTATGACGCCGTCAATTTAACGGGGAGGAAACGCGCGTCCTTAAAGTCACCCCTCCTAAAACCCTGTCCCTGTGAAGGTGTTGGGGAGAGCTACATTACCAACATTGATCATACTAGAGAGAGGCACACACACGCTCTTGCATTTGTGCGGGTGTGTGTGCGTGTGTGTGTGTGTGTGTGTGTGTGTGTGTGTGTGTGTGTGTTATTGGGAAGCCGTGCTGCTTAATTGCCTATAAAGTGTTGATGAATGGAGCAGCGCGGATATTTACAGTGGAGTTAATGGGGGGCTTCTACAATGAGCGATGCAGGGTTGTGTGTGTGTGTGTGTGTGTGCGTGTGTGTGTGTGTGTGTGTTTGTGTGTAAGACAGAGTGAGTCGAGAGTGCACTCACACTGTGGAAAAAAGGATGGTACTTGAAAACTGCATTCAACTGATCACTTGCAGTGAATGATAATGGCCTAAAGCAGCTGAGGACATAAACGCAGCCATCAAATATCTAAACTTTGCATTGGGGTGCTTTGATGTAGAGGCTTTCCCCTGCAGCCGCACACTGTGCCTGTACTTGGCCTGCCATGGTCATCGTAGTCGAGCATCAACACGCTGTTGCTTTGCATTGGCATACTAACAGCTTTAATGCACAATTACCATTGGCTGTCTCCACTACCAACAGACTCAGAATTAGTAAGACTTGATAAGAGACAAGGGGCTCTATCTTCCGACAGGCGCTATCCCCTAATAGCGCTTGAGCACCTGTTTGCGCGTGCCTTAAGGCACGGAAGATATCGTTCCGCCTTGCGCCGTCCACCAGGTGTTCTGCCGAGTTTTGCTCCCCCGCCGAGCAGCAAAGAAAAGCATCCCCGCCTCACGGGAGCATACTTACTTGTAATGATTTATACAGAAATTTAACTGTTTAAAAGTGATATAATTGTCTGGTAGACGTGACCTCCCTGATTTCTAAGTTAAAACAGCCCCGAAATATGTTGGGGATGCAATTCTCGGCCGGGATGCGGAAAGGTTCACGGCACCTGTCGCAAGCGCAAATTAGAGCCGTGCCAAAATCATCTGCGCCCCAAAATGCCTGCGCAAACGGGATTTGGGCGGTCTTAACTACCAGAATTATTCACAGGCGTGGCCAGGCAAGGCTGGGCATTACGTCAATCAAAACCAATCAGATTCCCGTCTTGTAATGGCTGTTTGTGCGAGGCATGCAATATGCTGTAATTATCTCCATGCGTAATAGAGTGTACTCACTCGTGCGAGGACAGAGGGAGCTTATTAACAGATTGTCTGTGGTGCCAACGACCCTTCGGGTTATGAAGGTAAATAGCCTATGTCCATTGTCCAACAAGTTTTCTCAATTAATTTCCCTCTTTGCGATGTGATAAAAGTTTCTCAGTGAATTATAGTTGATTGCCTCACTGAATTATCTGCTAATACCCAATTTTAGCAGCATAATTTGATGTCTTGGCGTGGCAAGGCTGTGCGTAATGACATATCCAAAAGGAATTCCACTTTCCACTGCGCAAATACCTCTCTGCGCTGGGAGTGCAGCCGTAATCTCCGTGCAGCGCACCCAGCGCAGAGAGGTATTTGCGCGTAAGAGGTCCTTTTCAAAGCTCTTAGCACAAAGTAATTGTGCGTTGCTGACGATAGGGTAATGCCATCAATCCCAAATTTTAGCGCTGAAACGCCTGCTTTGGCATGGGGCAGCCAATGCCCAGAACAATTATCACAGGCATGCGCTTGTGTCCGCCCTCAATTTGCATTGCGCACGGCGTTAAATGAGCGCAAACACTAAATTAGCGCTTTTGGGAAGATAGAGCCCAAGTAGGCTACTATAGGATGAGCATTACTTCTCTACAGTGTTATACCTAGCCTGACCGAGTAAATTGATAGGGAGAAGTTTAGCTTCTTTAACAGCCAATGAGATTCCTTTGTTGCACTCTCTCCTTCAATCGATTTCTGTCAACAGCCAATCAGATTCCTTTGTTTCACTCTCTCCTTAATTCGAATTCTGTCAACAGCCAATCAAATTCCTTCGTTTCACTCTCTTCCTTATGAATCCTCCATTCAACGGAAAAGAATTGCATAAACAATTCCCCATTCTTTAGGATTTAACCCAGCTTGCACAGGTTACCTGAAAAAGCCCATTTACTGGATAAACCTGGGGTCTCCGAGCCCTGGGTGGGAGACCCCTGGGAACCCTCACCAGACCCTCCGCAAGCCTAAACCTAACCAGACCACCCACCCAAATGCCCTTCCATTGTCTATGTCCATTAAATGGGTTCCAGCGAACCGCCTGGGTCTTCGATGAAAAATACAAGCGACCAGTAAAGGGAGCCTACGATGTCTTCAAACAGGCTGTATCAGATCCTTCCATCCTCGACAGGTTGGACCTGACTGAGAAAGAGAGGGCGGTGCTGATCGACAATATCAACAGGCGACTCACTCCACAGGCCGCGGTGGGGAAAAACACTGGCTGCAGTAAAGGGCAGTTTATAGCAGGGGTTCCCAAAGTTTTCCATGCCAAGGCCCCCCAAATAGCAAGGCAAATAGCAGTGTTGCTGCTTACTTGTTGATGAGGACGATGTCAGGCAGCCAAACCTTGGCGGCGGGTATACGCAACACCTCAATCCCATCATTTTCCTTAGGTTTCCATGACAACCGATGGTCTGTCCATTCCTGTTAATAAAAAAAAGAGTGACAAGGGTCAGTGTGTGTGTGTGTGTGTGTGCGTGCCTGCATGCGTGTGTCTGTGTGTGTGTGTGTCTGTGTGTACACTATGAACTAGGGATGCACGATATATCGACAATCATATTGGTATATATCGTATCGGCCCATGTTACAATTTTTTTTTTTTATATATCGATCTCGACCTGATGAGCAAAATAACTTTAATTAAAATAATTTTCATATTTAGAGGAAACAAATCTATGGTTTTTCCAAATGTTTTGGAAATAAAGAAATTCCATGTGTTTTTCAGTATGTACAAATTCTGATTATGATAGAAACTTGTTTTTATACATGATGATATTGACATCGATAAATATCGCTTATCGGCCATAACAGCAATGTTAAAATCGGTATGGGCCAAAATTTTCATATTGGTGCATTCCTAGTATGAACCATAGGGTTTGAGTTACTCTGTGCTCGTTACACTGTGAACGGTACAGAGAGAACAAACCACACCAACACAGACAAACGAGGAAATGAGAGAGAGAGAGAAACAAGAGCAATTATGAAGTGGGAGAAACAGAAAAATACAGACGGGGTGGGGGGGGACTTTGCAATTACAAACGAAAGCAGTTTGTCATTTCATCAATTTATTTCACATTTCCCCACTGTTGTCATTAGTTGCCGTAGGGACGATTTTCCTGTGCATTTGTCCATGCATAATGTCAACAACATTTGCATAATTTTTCATTTTGCGTAAACTGTGTGGTATCATTATTATTCCAAGTGTTCTCGCTCAGTGGGTGGTGTGTAGTGTGTTGGTATTTCAGCTTTACGCGAGCTCCGCCAGGTCTCATGTTAATAAACTCGCTGCCACTTCGGTTAGTCAAGAGATGATGCGAAACGGTTAGAATGTATTAACTTGCACAGTGTGAACATGGCGACTCTGTATCCACTGAAGGAGTTCCCCCATCATGCAAGTAGCCAGTATTACTAGGCTACAGCAGAAAAACACTGACAGTTAAATATGCATTATATTATTATGTAAACAAATGAGTAATTGCTACACAGTTGGAAGTTCATTCCTTGCACATTCTGTGAGCAGCAAGCATGCAGTAAAAAGTGCTACAAAGTGCTACATCTGTAAAGCATGCAGTAAAAAGTGCTACAAAGTGCTACATCTGTAAAGCATGCAGTAAAAAGTGCTACAAAGTGCTACATCTGTAAAGCATGCAGTAAAAAGTGCTACATCTGTAAAGCATGCAGTAAAAAGTGCTACAAAGTGCTACATCTGTAAAGCATGCAGTAAGAAAGTGCTACAAACTGCTACATCTGTAAAGCATGCAGTAAGAAAGTGCTACAAAGTGCTAACATCTGTAAAGCATGCAGTACAAAAGTGCTACAAAGTGCTACATCTGTAAAGCATGCAGTAAGAAAGTGCTACAAAGTGCTAACATCTGTAAAGCATGCAGTAAAAAGTGCTACAAAGTGCTACATCTGTAAAGCATGCAGTAAAAAAAGTGCTACAAAGTGCTACTACATCTGTAAAGCATGCAGTAAGAAAGTGCTACAAAGTGCTAACATCTGTAAAGCATGCAGTAAAAAGTGCTACAAAGTGCTACATCTGTAAAGCATGCAGTAAAAAAGTGCTACAAAGTGCTACTACATCTGTAAAGCATGCAGTAAGAAAGTGCTACAAAGTGCTAACATCTGTAAAGCATGCAGTAAAAAGTGCTACAAAGTGCTACATCTGTAAAGCATGCAGTAAAAAAGTGCTACAAAGTGCTACATCTGTAAAGCATGCAGTAAAAAAGTGCTACAAAGTGCTACATCTGTAAAGCATGCAGTAAAAAAGTGCTACAAAGTGCTACTACATCTGTCAAGTGGAGGAGACGCTCAAAGAAGCTTACCATATTCATGATAACAACCGTGCTCATTTCTTCATTCTTCATGTTCTAAAGAGGGAAGGACATGTCAAGTTTCAGCATTTGTCTAAATGGTGTTTCTCTCTCAAATCTGAGTAACAAAAACAACAGTGGATGTAGTCCTTGTTAAAGTGGTTTCAGTAGCAACTCCATTTCTACGCAAGGCAGATACACTGATTCACATAGAACAGAAAAAAATACATACACACTCCACGATAGATAGATAGATAGATAGATAGATAGATAGATAGATAGATAGATAGATAGATAGATAGATAGATAGATAGATAGAAGAGGTCAGAAAAGAGGTCGGTGGCCATGTTTGGAAAGTAGTGCCGGCTACCTCTTTTCCCTCCAAAAAGACCAATTATGTGCATTTTGGATTAATATTTCATCGTGTGGTGAGTATCCGAAGCACAACATGTATTTTGGCGCAGTGAGATGTGTGTTTTGGCAGATTTTTAACAGCTGTACCATTAGCCTAATAATTAGCGATAATTACTAACTTCACGACTGTAGCTCACTGTAAACTGAGCGGACAGTGCCGGTAAGGTTATGGCTATGTTGGGGGGATGTGGCAAATGAGCTAAACTTCCAAAAAAGTGGTGTATCCCTTTAAGGGTCATATACACACACACATATTTTTCTAGGGCTAATACTGCTGTGAGTGCCTCTGAGCAAGGCACTGGCAAAAAGAACTGGAGTTGGTCCCAAGGGGCAACCTCTGGTTCTGAAAAATGAGGCCAAGCCCAACTTAAACCTGCTTTCTTTCCAATGCAACTCCACTGGCTCCAAAACGTCTCACTTAATTTATGAACTGAGTGAACACAGATCACATCAGTGAGTTTATGCTCTCAACTGATAGTTTCTTCAATACAGCATGATGTTCATTTTGTAAAGAGTAGCGCAAGAATGAGTCCGGGAAACCTGGATGTTAGCACTTCCGGTTCCTATTTTTGTAAGGAGATTTTGGTTAAATGCTTGAAATGTGGCCTGTGGTTAACAAAAGTTTATGAAACCGCAAACATTTTGTTCACCAAGGTAATCTTCACAAATGAGGACCACTTTTATGACTTTTGAAGCATTTTCTGAAAGTCGTGTTAAAAAAAACGTATTTACACGCTTCGAAAATCATAAGCGGTCCTGATTTGAAATAAGGATTGGTTTTCGATTTTCTTGCTGAACAAAAAAGTTTGCTGTTTCATAAACTTCTGTTAACCACAGACGGCATTTAACCGAAATTCCCATACATAAATCCCATTTACATTTTTACCAGGAAGTGCAGGGACTTTGTAAAATGAATCATTATTTTGATAACAAGGCATTTCATTTATTTCTCTATTACAACTTCTGAGTAAGCCTACAAGAATATGTCATCCCTGCGGTACTCTATTATGGTCCGATTTAGAGTAAGATAGACGATAAAGGAGACTATGTTTCGGGGTGCGATTGACAGGTCGCCCAGCTGATCATGGACTAGGGATGGGCCTTTCTAGCAAAAACGCTATTGGAAATTCGCTGGGCCAAAGTCGACTTTTCGTCAAAATTCGGGAAAAAAGTAAGCAAATGTTACATGGTCTCCCCTGATTCTAAGTATTGTTGAATGGCTTGCTTTGACCAAGTAAAACAATTTTTCTAAGCATTTTACACAGGGTTTATGGAAAAATGAATGGTGGATGAAATCCCATGGAGAGGGAGAGGGGGTGACTTTGGCACTCAGCCAGACCTGAGCCTACGTTAGCCTATAGAGACACTGCAGAGAGCGTCATCATTCAAAAACCACGCCCAAAACGTGGGGAAACAGAAAGCCCCCTCCAATCCTGGCGTTCTCCTATGTCGCGTGCATGGTTGCGTGTTGCACCAAAAGATCGTATATACAGAAGATGAACACTGCAACTTACTTCCTTGACAGGAGTACAAAAAAACTTTAACTGCCGATTTGTTTTACATTTGTTGTGTGCGCAGCCCACCACACAACAGCTTTTAGCTATGTTTAATTCAAGGAAAATGATGCTGGTCTATGGGAGTGAATGGAGCGATTTCCCCCGTGATGGGCGTGACCTATTTCATGCAGTGTCTCTATGGCGTAACGCCTCTCGTTATATTCTAACAGTTTGTTTGAAAGTAATTTTGTAATTTTGTGGTTATGGCCGAAGTGGCTGCCATAAACCGTTTCATTTCACTCCCTGTTCTGCCCGGCCCGCACACAGACTATAATCATCAAGACAACACTCGGCGTTTCACTCGGCGTTGGTCTCATCTACTATTAGAGGTAAGATGTGAGGCATCGATATTACATTTAGACTGTTTAATAACAATCGAAAATCTTGCTCGTAGTCACTTTAAAGAGACATGTGCCGGTAAAAATAAAAAAGAATAAATAAACGATTTTCAACTTTCAATAATAAAAGTCAATCTTGGTAATAAAAACGATTATTCAAAAATTCAAAATTCATTGCCCATCCCTAGCATGGACCAATAGCAAGAGGCGCTGTGGCTCTGTAGGAAACCCCTGGTCTCGTGCTAGCTGCTTCTGGCTCCAAATAACCAAGATGGCGACGTCAAAATGCCAAACTCGGGGCTTAAAAACAGGAGTCCACAAACCAATGGGTGACGTCACAGTGGCTACGTCCATATTTTCATACAGTCTATGGGGAAAACACATTAGCGGGATACACACCCCGCCTCCACTAGTTGTTCCAAACTGCCAGATAAAAGAGTCAGCCACTTCCTGCACACTAAATGTGTGTGTGTTTATGAATGTGTGTGTGTGTGTGTGTGTGTGTGTGTGTGTGTGTGTGTGTGTGTGTGTGTGTGTGTGTGTGTGTGTGCGTGCGTGCGTGCGTGTGTGTGTGTGCGTGCGTGCGTGTGTGTTTATGAATGTGTGTGTGCATTTCTGTGGGCATGTGTATGTGATTGTGATTGTCTGGCAGGGGGGGGGGGGGGTGTTCAGCTCCTCTGATTCAGGCCTTCTATTTAAAACGCTGGGAGGAATGTCAGCGAGACAGCTGGGACAGGCACAGGAGAGGGGGGATGGGAGCGAGAGAGGTTGACTTAAACCATCTATCCCTCTCTCTCTCTCACACACACACACACACACACACACACACACGCACGCACCCACACACACACACACACACACACACACACACACACACACATCTCTCCACTGACCTATCACTTACTGATACTTCCTGTGAGTGTTTGAAGTCTTTCCCATCGGTACCTTATGATGCCCCTTTGGGCGAATGTTAATAATAACACTGCTGTTAGAGGGCCAACTAGTTCTGGACAGAGGGCGATTGAGCGTCCAAGTGGGTCAATTTTCAAGATGGTTCTACTCCAGAACCTATATGGTCCTCACGTGTGACTTCCTCCTAAGAGTGAGAATGACCTTGACTGGAGACGTAGCATACCTAAGTGTGTGTGCAGCCTGGTCACAAAAATAAAAATATTCCTGCAAACCACGAATACGTTGAATGTCAACATTTATGAACAAAAATATGTTGCATATCAACATTCCTAGACACGCCTATATCAACGTTCTACACGTCATAGAGTCTGGTATGGGTGTTGTGGTCAGGGTGGATGGAGGGCGTCACACCGGAGAGCCGTGTTCGATCCGGGCGCATTTTCCTCGCATGAACATAATATGAAAACGTTGCTCACCAATGTGTCCGCATGTGTTCTGAAGTGTCTTTGAGGCATGTCAGTGTTTCACCTTGTGATTGTGATTGTTGCGGTATGTCCGTTTTAAATGGCCTTCTGCAACCTGAAAGTTGCAGTAGGCCATGTTTGAAATGTTAGTCTTTGCATGTTACATACTACTGTGCTCCTTTTGTATGTTACTTCTTGCTCTATTTGTTGAATATTGATGGATTTCGAGAATATGGACGATGAATTTGAATTCGATGGCTGCCTGTATTTATTTGATCCGGACTAACGTCATGTGGATTACAAACTGAAGAGCGGGGGAAACAGGAGCTTCTATCTCTGCCAATGTGACGGACAGCAAACGGAGACAGGGTGAACACGCTGGCTGAAGGTAAATACAGCGTTCATTTCCTCATTGTCTCTATGATATAATAAGGATATGAGCTGGTGCGTGGCAGAAAAATAAGCTATTTACAGGATGTAAATACATGCTTTGAACAGCCTCTGTTCCGGTTATATCTTTCGTTTTATACAGAGTGGTTTTCAGAAAGTTCCGTTCTGGGTGAGTAGTATGAACAAAAGGAAAAGCGCGCACATCCACTCGGAGCTGCAGGTGCAGGACAACAATGGCAGTAACGTTGAAGTATCAAAAGAAGTGAAGTCCGCACACTGCATCCACTCAACATCAGAAACTGATGAAGGTCTCATGACCGAAACGTCATTCTAACAAATAAAACTGTGAGTTAAGTGGATGCAGTGTGCGGACTTCACTTCTTTTGATACTTCTGGGTGAGTAGTATAACATAAACTAAGATGAAAATAAGGTCTGGGTTGTAAAAAATAAAATAAAATAAGATAAAATCCTTTAATGGAAGGTTCTGGAATGCTGTTCTGGATGGCCTCAAGGTCTGAGACTATGGGCCTGCCTTCAGACAAGGCTTGGAACCCCTCCTTAGTTTACTTGCCTAGTTTCGCTCAATTCCTGGATGCCCATGGGATTAGGATTATGTGATCCCATAGAACTCCAGACCCAAGGTAGATTTCTGTTTGACATACTTCAGACTACACCAAATACATCAAACATCCCTGTCTGAAGGCATTTCTTTACTTCTGACTCTGGGAAAGTGGGAAAAGTAAAATTCCACAAAACTACTGTACCTCTCTTTAACCAAATCACACACATTTAGGCTATTCTATGTGACCTCCTTTTGATAACTAATGTAATAACTACCCTTCTCCGCACTTCCATTCATTCAGCCTCCCCTGAAACTGGTTGGAGCCCCACTGGGGAAGCTTGCCTCCCGATTTGAAAACCTCTGCTCTATGGCATATTTTCATTTAGAGCAGAAATTCTCAGAAAATGATATCCAAAAGGAAAATTGTTTCTTTGTCTATATTCTACTCTATGCAACAAATTTACATACTGTACGTGTGTGTGTGTGTGTGTGTGTGTGTGTGTGTGTGTGTGTGTGTGTGTGTGTGTGTGTGTGTGTGTGTGTGTGTGTGTGGGTGTGTGTGTGTGTGTGTGTTGTCCCTCACCAGTCCAACAAAGGAGGAGAGGACCATACCCACACGGACCACCACCCTATCTAAAGGGCTGGGCGCTGGGCGAACCTTCACATTATAGTTTTTGAAGAGCACCTTCATCAGAGCCTGCTCGCCCTCTGTGGCACCTGGAGGCAAGAGAGAGAGAGAGAGAGAGACGTATGATGGGTTCAAACAGAAAGACATAAATAACTAAAGACCTTAGCGCCTATGCAACACTGTCTAAAGGCTGTATAAGCCCAGTAGCAGCCTTGTTAAGTGTGTCACGGCAGCGCCGCGAACAAAGTTGTGACCCTGCCCGGACATGAGCGCCTGCGTTCCACTGTGTTTTCATGCATAACTCCCCGCCCTCCCGTGTTGGAAGGTTGGAAGCATTTATAATCGGCGGCTCTGGTGACGTGACATTTATCAGGTCTGGCACGGCTGTGGGCCCCGCGGCATCACACCTGACAGGAAGAAATGACAACGATCACCCGGCGAGGCACCTCCATCAGCTCGACGGAGGGACGAGGCACCTCCATCAGCTCGACGGAGGGACGAGGCACCTCCATCAGCTCGACGGAGGGACGAGGCACCTCCATCAGCTCGACGGAGGGACGAGGCACCTCCATCAGCTCAACGGGGCGGTTTGGGAAGGAGGTGGTTTGGGAGGCTCACATTGAGCCTTTCCCTCCCTCCCTCCCTCCCTCCCTCCTCTCTGGATGACTTTGTAAATGCCACGGCTGGCTGACGTGGAAAGGAGGCCGATAAAATAAGACAGGGCAAGTAGGGCGTACACGGTGCTGCAAATGAGAACAAATGAAATTAAATGAAGGAGGCAAAGTCAGATGGTCGTTTAAAGATAGTTACTCAAAGCAAGGTGATGGATGAGGGATATTATATATAAAATTGGTATATATATATATATATATATATATATATATATATATATATATATATATATATATATATATATATATATATATATATATAATAAACCTTCTGGTTAAAAAGGCAGTGACGTAAAAGCACTCGCCTACCACCGGGGAGACCCGGGTTCAATTCCCGGCAGCGGCACTTCCGGCTTGGTCAGACGTTCCTACAGACACAATTGGCCGTGTCTGCGGGTGGGAAGCCGGTGGGCTATGTCATTTGAATTGACCGATCCATCAATCTGTCTGCAACTTAAAAAACAAACAAAAACAAATGTACAGCATTAAATCCCACAAGAACATGATCCTTTTGCGGTTTGATGTCCAGGAGCCAATGCTCACTTATGAAATCTATTGCCTCAAAACAAGGAAGGAAAAAAAGGAATGTCATAACATTATCATAGTATTATACCATGGTCTGGGTGAATACTCGATTCTGATTGGCCGCAAGGTGTCCATTAATTTGTGATAATGTACAGTGATAATGTACACCTAGCTAAATGGTCTGTTCAAATGGGCAGTTAACAGCAACACACTGAGAGACGTCCTTGTAAAACATACCTGGACTCCAACATAGAAAGCTTCAGATAGTTTTCAGTCTACTCCAAGCGTGGCATGCGCCATTTACGTCTATAAGACCTGCAGACATTAACGTAATTCCCTGGAATGTGAAACGAGCCAGTTGGCGTTGCATTCTTAGACATTGCCGTTTTATTTTGTATGTTGTTACATACAATTGGCCAAATTATTAGTTAGTAGTTAGTAGCCAGATGCAGGCACTAAGCGGCCATTTTATACAATGATAGCCTAATCTTCAGCAGCCGAGGGGACTATTTTGTCTCGCCGGTTCTCAACTCATATTCAAGGTTATGAAAACTAGATTTTGATTGCAAAATGCATGAAAATATAAATGAATGGTCTTGTTTTGTTTCTTTGGCAAGTGACCATGGTATGTATAAGCGGGTTAATGCACTTTGAGGTGTCCATTATCAGAAATTAATGAACTTCGCGGAAGCGACCGTCCTCGGCGGTTCACGCCTCCGCGTCGTCCATTAATTTCTGATAATGGACACCTCGTCGTGCATTAACCCTTACTTGTTCTCCAGTCGTATCATTATAACAATATTTCCTATGATATTCCTATAGGGAGGTTTAGTGTGTTCGTGTTCTTTAAAATACGTTTATGGCGACTTTAATCATGCACTTTATGGTAGCCTACTTGCCTTTAGTAGCCTATTGCTGTGCTGCAACTTTTTGAGCTGTTGCATTAGGCTATATTTTGTCTCTTTGCTATGATATCCGTTTTGTCATAACATTCTCATAGTATTGTTCTCCAGTCGTATCATTCATGTTCCACAAAATAGGTTTATGGCAACTTTAATCATGCACTTTGGTATTTGCCTTTAGTGTTGCTGTGCTGCAACTTTTTGAGCTGTTGCATTCGGCTATAATGTTTGTGTCTCTTTGCTATGATATCTGTCAGTGCTTCTACATTCATTTTATGTGAAGCACTTTGAAATGCATCTGTGTATGAAATGTGCTATACAAATAAATTTGACTTGACTTGACTTCTTTTTCCTAGCCTACAGGTTAACCAAACATGTTTTAGGCCTGCCCTGTGTTGTAAACACTGCGGATCATATCTTTGTAGTACCTGCCCCCAACGAAAAAGACAATAGTTTTCTAAAGGGACAATCTCAATGGCCAAGGGCTAGCGTGCTCTATAAGTACCCGGGTTGAGGTCGCTAGTGTCTGGTCACCTCCCCCTGCAGACACGGCTGTAGGGGGGAATCGAACCCGGGTACCAAGGAAAAGGTCGTTTGTTTGTTTTGTCGAACACGCTAACCAGTCGGCCACTGAGACTGTCCCAGAGAAGACAATAGTATCCTAGTATTTAAATATGAATTTCAAATTTACAATGTGTCCCCACATTTATTTAGGTCTCTGTATTAATTGTGATCTCAACTATAGTATTTTCCCCTAGGGCATCACTATCAGGCTACGTGATATTAGGCTATAGTAGCCTATTCATCTAAATGTATTATAAATAGCTGCATATTATAGCAGGTTGTGTCTTACCTCCCACCGCGCACAGGCTGCATAAGCAGCACGCTAGCAGGAGCAGACCCAGGCGTTCCATGGCGACCCACAAAGCCCAGAGCTCCGAGACCTCCCCTCCGAACACAACAGGTCCTCGGCTCGGTCCGTTGGTCGGTCCAGGTGAGAAGGCTCGGTGCTGTTGCTTCCGTTTGTCGGGTGGACGTGACTGGAACACTTACAGTAACTTTCGGTTTGTTCACTCTGCACTGTTGTTGTCTGTCAGTCAGGCCGGCCTGGCCAACTGCTGCCAACTGCTCCAATTACCTCCAGGGAGGGAGGGAGGGAGGGAGGGAGGGAGGGGACGGGAGGCGAAGTGCTGTGTAGCAGGCAAGGGGCAACCTTCATTTCTGACAAATGAAGCCAATGCGGAAGTGCCTTAAACCTGCATTATTTCTAATGGTCAGCAGAGGCAACTCAGCAGAGGCAACATATGTTCAAATTAAAAATATGTTCACTCCAGAACCCTATGTTACTTTACCCCTGGATAGATCCAGAAGATCTTTATGTGCCCAGTTGAGAACGGGTACCCTCCCTTTGGCTATTGAGGTTGGCAGGTTCAATTCTATTGCTGAGGAGGAGAGACTTTGTACTGTATGTGAATTAGGTGTTGTGGAAGATGAATTTCATTTTTTGTTTCATTGTACGCTATATGACGAACCAAGATTGTCTCTATTTCAGTTAATGCAAAATAAGAAACCAGAACTATTTTGGTCAGGAGATGATGCGAAGTTGGAATGGTTGTTCAGAGATGAAGTCTTCAGTTTGGCCAGGTTTATTGGGAGGGCTTGGAAACTCAGAATGGAGAAGCTGTTCATCTGAATATATAACTCTGTCTTGTTTATGTTTGAGTGTTTTGTAGCTTGTTTGTTGATTTGTTTGTATTGTTGAACTTGAATGATTTGTGTCTTGTAAGCCTAGACGGGCTGGGCACCTTGAATATGGTGCATGACAGAAATAAAAATCTATCTATCTATCTATCTATCTATCTATCTATCTATCTATCTATCTATCTATCTATCTATCCACTGGCTCAATAAAGAAGTCTGAATGTACCCAGCAAACGGACGTCCTGACATCACCGTGTTGTATCAAGACCATCACTTTTTTACTAGTATGGGCCGGGATGAACACGCACTGAACTCATTTGATTGGTCGCCGCAAATGCTTCTTCCTGAAAATGTGTGGCAAGGGACAAAAATGTGGTTTGATTAGGGTTAGGATATGAAAAAAGTGCAGCTCAGAATGTCCATGTTCCTGTGGCTTACTGGGTAAGGTGCTTCCCTTCCAATCTGAGGGCTGGGGTTTGACTCCCAGGCAAACCACACGCATTTTTATAAAACATTCATGTTAGACATCAGGTTTAGGCAAGTACAACAATCTGGTTAGGGTTACTGTGTTTGGTTATGGTTGTGGTTAGTTCAGAAAACCCTAACCCTAATCTTTTTTACTTGCCGCACGTTTTCAGGAAGAAGCAGTTGCGGCGACCGATCAAATGAGTTCGGGCGGGTTGTGGTCATCCCGGCCCATAGTAGGAAAACATTATGGTCCTGGAATGATACCAAAACGGCAATATCAGAAAGTTCCCCAGGATTAATCAGAGGTCAAATCATCAACGTAATGGGAACTCACAAAGTGCGTGAGTGTGCTGTGGACATTGAGATTGGACCATGCACTGAATAAAACTGATGATTCAGCTGAAGGTGTGTTTATCGGGTTTCTCATAAACCGATAACGGCCTTTATCCGGATAAAGGATATCAGTTTATGCTGTTTACATGACCACTTGATAATCAGGTAACTCTAGAAATCCAACAATAATCGGTTTATTAGTGTGCATGTAAACGCACTCAGTGTGATGCATGTGATCTGATTACCATACCGTGGTGCTGTGGTATTTCAGCATGGCCACCGACCACATTGGCCTTGTTTGCACTCTACAGCTGCAGATTTGAGCAGATCATTATATTGACAGTTTTGGCGCTCCCAAGTGGCAACAAGCGAGAAATATTAGAATTTTATAAAGTTGGAAGGACTTCATTACCCACACAGCATGTAACATGGTGATGCCGGTAAACTGCACCGCACTCATTCTTCTTTGTGGGCGGGGATGGGGACAGGGGGACCGGGACAGGGACGGGGACGGGGACGGGGGGAGGGTGATTGGCGCCACCTCTTGCAGGCAGAGAAGATTTTCAATCTTCAATTTTCCATTGAATCTTCCAATCAGGAGTACATCCAATTGTTCAGATGAAGCTGCTGCTAATCCTCTCTCAGTGTAATAATAGGCCTATGTTGACCAAAGAGTTTAATTAACCAAAAGTGGCTGTAGCCTGTATTCTCGAAGGCTTCCATCTCTATCTCCCTCTCATTGTCTCTCTATGTGTTTTGACACAGCTTCATCGGTCATTCCACGCCACAGTCATTTATGATCCACTGTCTGTGGCATTTGGCCTGCCGCCAATTTAATTTCAATAGAAGCGAACTATTAACAGCTAGCAGCCAGTGTCAAGTACCACATCAAAACGCTGGTGAGACGTTAGTGTATAAAGCGGCTGCTGGCAGAGACTCACATCCAGGGGTTCTTTTCAGAGCAGAGAAGTATTTAAATCAGATTCGATTGAGTGCTTTAGAGTATGCCATTATACTGCTGCTATGATGGCTAATACAGGATATCTATGATATATCATGATAATTACAAGATGGCGTCTTGTAATTACCCCCCCCCCCCCCCCCTATTTTTCTTGGCACCAAAAGCATGCTAAATGCATCCTTTTTCTTTTTTTGACCTCAATTCCCCCATTGGGATCAATTAAAGAAACTTTATTTTCATTGTATGAAAATGGCTGTTCAAATTGCAATCTGCAAATCCAATTATTTATGTTACTTGACTCCCATGGATTACATCAATTAGTTTCAAACTGATACATGATTGGCAACAGATTGCATTCCGAAAGTAAACATCCAACTTTGATTGTGACTGTATCAAATTCCCTCGATCGCTTTGTGATGGCCAGTGCCCATTTCAGCCTCCCTTTTTTTGAAGCCAATGCGGAAATTGCATTCTTTCAAATGGCCAGTGGGAGGGTGCAGTTTGTGTAGCACTCCCCAGGAACATCCATTCAACTCTATGGGAAACGAGCCAACTTCTCTCTCAGTCTATGTCTTAAATAAACACTTTCCAAATGAGTTTATGGTCTGAAAAAACAACTTCAAGTCTTTTTTCATGCTCTCACGCGCATCGTTTTCTAAATTATAGCCCCATTTCGAGGAAAATTGACGACAAACATCGGATAATAAGAACAGTAATACTTCCGACCGGTAGAGGCAGCAATGTGCCGCAAGGCATCAGGTAGCAAGTAATAGTTAAGCAAAGTATCAGAAAATAGCGTTACTTTATGATATTGTAATAATGTTAGTAGACACACGTAACTAGATACCATACATCTAACGTTCATAACACGGCGGACCATTTAACGTTATCTATACCGTTAGATAAAGCCTTAAGCCTTCTCTGTATTCAGACCATTGGATTCAGACCAGAAACCGGAGTACGTTAAAAACGTTATAAATAATAGTCATGTTATAAACAACTAACCAACGCTGGGGGTCCGTATGGAAACAGTGTTACTCGAAATGGTTAAAAGTTAAATCAATTTGGTCATTCAGTGGCATTTTACTGCAATGTAAAGTAAGTAACTTTAGCCACTAGCATTAGCCAAAGTAGCTGACTACCCATAATGCATTACGGCGATAAGAGAGACAGGGCAAATTCGGAAACTCCCCCAGCAGCCGCTAGGGGTAGCCGCCCCCTCTCCAAGTACTTCCGTGTAGAATTACTCTATTCAACCAATCAATGATGAGCAGGAAGCGGGAGATTCAAGCCTCACTTTCTGCTATCAAATCCCAATCAGCTCGCTTTATCTAGATCTTATTAACTATCGATGGTCATGGCCCTCGGCATTTTTACTAACGTACAAGCTGTCCTTTAGCGTAAAGTAGTGCATCTATACTGACGTACAAGCTGTCCTTTAACGTAAAGTAGTGCATCTATACTGACGTACGCTGTCCTTTAGCGTAAAGTAGTGCATCTATACTGATGTACAAGCTGTCCTTTAACGTAAAGTTGTTCATCTATACTGATGTACAAGCTGTCCTTTAGCGTAAAGTAGTGCATCTATACTGACGTACAAGCTGTCCTTTAACGTAAAGTAGTGCATCTATACTGATGTACAAGCTGTCCTTTAGCGTAAAGTAGTGCATCTATACTGACGTACAAGCTGTCCTTTAACGTAAAGTTGTGCATCTATACTGATGTACAAGCTGTCCTTTAGCGTAAAGTAGTGCATCTATAC
>NC_139628.1:43157558-43160058 GCF_964638095.1 Poromitra crassiceps | reverse complement strand
CTCTAGCCCACAGTGAAGCTCCCAGCTAGAAGATGGCTTTGCTCAGCAGCTTGTGTGTACTGTGTACTGTGTGTGCACGGGTTATCAGCTAGCATTATTTACAACCACAGACTACAGGGCAGCAAATGATTATGCATTGAAGGAGCTGTGTGTGTGTGTGTGTGTGTGTGTGTGTGTGTGTGTGTGTGTGTGTGTGTGTGTGTGTGTGTGTGTGTGTGTGTGTGTGTGTGTGTGTGTGTGTGTGTGTGTGTGTGCGTGCGTGCGTGCGTGCATGCGTGTGCGCGCACACATGTGTGTGTGTGTGTGTTTGTGTTTGTGTGTTAGAGGGACAATATGCCACAGTGAGAAAACACTCGTGATTGTAATTCTCTCTCAACCCTCCCTCCTAGTCTCTTTCTGCTCCTCACCACTTACAGTATTTTCTCCTTTTTCTCTCTAACAATATCTCTGATACCTCTCCCTCTCACCCCTCTCCCTCTCTCTCTCTCCCTCCCCCTCTCTCCCTCTCACCCCTCTCTCTCTCCTTCCCCCCTCTCCCCCCCTCTCTCTCCCTCCCCCCCTCTCTCGCTCCCCCCCCCCCCCCCCCCTCTCTCTCAGCCCTGATCATCAGTCTAGCCTGCGGTGTAGCTCCTGAACACACGGGACTCCCTCACCCGCCACAATACATAAACATTAGGCCGAAACAATTACCTGCTCGGGCATATTGTACCAAGGAGGTTGGATATGAAAAATGATTGCTTTTGTGCGTCGAATGGAAAGAACAAAATAGGAACACAGGGAAGAGGTCCGCCGAACAAAAATGCTTTGTTATTTTCTTTAGCTCGAGAGATCTACCAGAAGAAAAAAAAAAGAAAAAAAAAAGAGAACAATCCTCTCACATTTACTTACAATATTACCTACACCATCCTCGTTATTTATTACAGCTATCATGACAATAATATATGACTTTGGTTTGTTATCTTTGCTCCTAAAACGTATAGTTTTATTGGCGTCACAGCAATCATGACATATGATTTATGGAGGATGACGGCGATTGTGAAATGACGAATGACGTAAGAAGGCTTGGCTTCCGTTGCATAATAACCAAAGACTCAAGGACATCTGATCCAGATTTGTAGGGATCCAGGTGCACACAATGAACATAAATCTGTCAGCTGTCAGAAATATACAGTATGTATTCACCTTATGTAGCCCCGCCCACTTGACCCGTTTGTGTTACGACTTCCTGTTCAAAACGCCGGCTGTGTTACCTGGTCAAACCAGAGATCGTCTCTCTGGTCAAAGCTAGTGGACTCACTGGAAGCAGGTTACGGGGATAAGCTCTGCCACAGGAAGTGTAAACACAATCTGTTCCCATTTGTGTTTACACTTCCTGTTTCACTTCAAGGCAGACTGTCTCTCCTACATAAGGTGCATACAAAACAAGAAGATATCCTGAAATATTCACTCATTCACTGCAGTGGAGCTGCTCACTGGCCAACCTCAGGAGGGTGCGGCTGTAGGGCAGCTCCCACACGTGTGAATGGGTGAACCTATGTGAAGCAGGGTGCTGCTAGAAAAGAAGGTGCTAAGTCAACCCACCATGGGTAGATAAAGATAAAAAGGGAAAACAATTATACATATATACCAAAGGCATACAAATCCATGGTGGTAATACAGTACGTATTTCCCTGGCTTGGGGACATGAACCTTTGAAAAGCGATTGGCTAGCACAGAATCTGCAGACTCCTAAAAAAAAACCCCATTGCTTTCATATACACAAAATCATATTCCCCCCCCCCATTTCATTACAGAGTGGTAGGACACTTAAGAAGAAGCATTGAATGAAGACATAAATAAACACTGCAGAATTTCATTGTTCTCAGACCCCCCAGAAAAGAACAATAGTAAAGTGAGAGAGAGGTGGGCAGATTCCACGGGGGCCTGGGGGCTTTTGTGCGACGCATGGCTGGCCACAGTGAGAAAGGCTATTGCAGTGCAATCACAAGCTACACAGTCAGGCTCCATCAGTACCCCATCCCATCTCACTGATGATCTCCTCATCATCTCTCCAAAAGCTGCACACGCTCACCGCTACGTGTCGGCGAGCATGTGTCCGCGCGTGCGTGTGTGTCCGCGTGCGTGTGTGTCCGCGTGCGTGTGTGTCCGCGTGAGTGTGTGTCCGCGTGTTTGTGCGGAAGAGAACTACGCAATAATGGATGTCGGTGTGTTGAGGTGTGTGAGGTGCTTCGTATGTTGTCTGTTCAGGGCACTAAAGTGTGTGTGTGTGTGTGTGTGTGTGTGTGTGTGTGTGTGTGTGTGTGTGTGTGTGTGTGTGTGTGTGTGTGTGTGTGTGTGTGTGTGGCGTGCACCTCTACACGTGTGTGTAAATGTCAGAGCAATAATGTGTGTGTGTGTGTGTGTGTGTGTGTGTGTGTGTGTGTGTGTGTGTGTGTGCGCGTGTGCGTGCGCGTGTTTGCGTGCAGGCACGCGCCGGGGGAGCGCTTGGCCCCTCGTTTAA
>NC_139628.1:43092558-43152558 GCF_964638095.1 Poromitra crassiceps | reverse complement strand
AAGTATAACAGGCTATAACATAAAATGTCAAGATTCAAGATTCAAGATTCAAGATTTTTATTGTCACTCCATGGTACAAGTACCACGTGTGAAATTCTTGTGCAGTGGACTCCGTTTACGACATAGTACAAATAGGCAACAAGCAATAAGTAATAGGCAATAAGAAATAGGCATCAATAAGCAATAAGACAGCAATAAGGCAATAAGAAATAGGCATCTTATAAGCAATAAGACAAGTCGGTGGCTTATACGACAGTGGCATATTCATTGCACATAGGTGCACATGTCATGTGCATACGTTAGACGTGTTCAGACATTCCAAATTCGACGTTTTATACATACATGTGCAAATAGCATGTACCTTATTAAACATACACTTAAATTTACAATTAAACGTTAGGCACCTTATTAAACATACACTTAAATTTACAATTAAACGTTAGGCATCCGTAATAGTAGCAGCTGCAGTACGGTACTGCGGTACGACTACTGCACTATTTGTGCATATTTAGGAGTCTCGTGGCCTGCGGGAAGAAACTGTTCCTCAAGCGATTTGTGCGTGTTTTTGGAACCCTGTATCTCCTCCCTGAGGGTAGCAGGGAGAACAGGCTGTTGTGGGGATGGTTTGTGTCTTTGATGATCTTCAGGGACCTCCTGAGGCACCGCTGGTTATACAGTTCGTGCAGTTCTGGCAACTCGTCTCCTGTTACGTGCTGGGCCGCGCGCCTCACCCTCCGTAGCGCCCTGCGGTCCATGGTGGTACAGTTCCCGTACCAGGCGGTGAAGCAGCCAGTCAGCAGGCTTTCAATGGTGCCTCTGTAGAAGTCCCTGAGGATTTCTTTCCTTAGCCCAAACTTCTTCAGGCGCCTGAGTCCGTGTATTCGCTGTTGGGCCTTTTTGACAACAGTGGCGGTGTGGCCGGCCCAGGTCAGGTCCTGGTGGATGTTGACTCCCAGGTACTTGAAGGATGTCACATGGCAAATTTAAGACACTATAGTCTCCAATAGCTCAGCAGTCTTTCTTCACACACACGCACACACGCGCACGCGCGCACACACACACACACACACACACACACACACACACACACACACACACACACACACACACACACACACACACACACACACACAAACGCTGCATCATTTGATTGCATCAACACAGTGTGCCATCAGCAAGGTCGTTTAATGGGATAACACTATTAAGCAGAGCTATAACTCACAGTCATTAATGAGACGCATTATTCACAAAACAAACATGGGGGCAAAACAGATGCACACCTGTCCACTCTGTCACACTATGTCACAACTGTCCACTCTGTCACACCTGTCCACTCTGTCACACCTGTCCACTCTGTCACACTCTGTCCACTCTGTCACACTCTGTCACACTATGTCACACCTGTCCACTATGTCACACCTGTCCACTCTGTCACACCTATCCACTCTGTCACACCTGTCCACTCTGTCACACTCTGTCACACCTGTCCACTCTGTCACACCTGTCCACTCTGTCACACCTGTCCACTCTGTCTAGATTTCAGCCTCATCTGGGCTGATTTGGGGCCTTGATCCGACTGATGGATCAGCATTTTCTCTGAGGGTCAAACGGAGGACTGGCTTCACGCCTGGCAGGGGCCCACTCCTCTCACCTAGAACGCCTAACAAGACAGCCAATGAGAAGCCTAACAAGACAGCCAATGAGAAGGCCTCTCACCTAGAACGCCTAACAAGACAGCCAATGAGAAGCTTAACAAGACAGCCAATGAGAATGATTTGTCATCGGACTCCAATTACCCTCTCAGTTCCCCCTTCTAAACAATAAAGCAGGCCGGGGGGGTTCAACGTCACCGCCACAGTGCCAGCGGTATCCAGCAGGGGCCGCTGACAACACACAGGCAGCTGCTGCTGCAGAATTAACTTGTGTGTACTTGCCTCTCTGTAATACTCAGCTCTCTCCAAAGGGCCTCTCTGGGGCTAAAAACCACTCAAGTCCAAGACCAGGCACAAATCCACCAGAGGCTTTCTTTCTTTGCCTCTCTCCCTTTTTCTTTTGCAACATTTTAGGCAGATTTGGGCTGAAACATCCCGTGACGCTGCATTATATGAGTTATGAAGGAAAACTATTGGGGCGCGATATTATGGAGTGAGACCTCATGCAAAAGTCTAAAGCAATGGAAAATTAGTGGAGGAGAGGGCTCCAACTATCTTTAAGGTATCTACTGAAATAATCCTGTACCTATAGTATCGAAACTTCTCCATACGATACCTGCATTTGATCCGATCTAGAAAAAAGCACAAATTCCCAATAGCTGCAACCAGATGTGATGTCAGTCAGAGTGCATTCTGAGTCAGAGTGACATCACTGGTGACATCATCATCACTGGTGACATCACTCACCGATGACATCACAATTGCTCGAGTGTGAAGGGAGTATAATACCCCACATTATGACATCATTGGTGATATAGTAGTGCACCAGGCAGACCCATCTATAACTGACATCATCACTGACCTGGCTGCTTTCTTTCTTTCATGGGGACAGACAGATAGACCCTCTTATAGACACCTCGGCCGCTAGTGGACATGTCGTTATAGCAACTGAGCATGCTCAGAATGGCACCTATACATCACTCACTGTTGACATCACAATGCTCTAGTGACAGCCTGAGGAGATCATAATCAAGCGCTCAAAGTGACATCACTGGTGATATCACCAATTTAGTGAATCATCAGTGATTTATGAAAGACACTGATGATGTCATAGGCATTGTGACATCATCAGTGATGTCATAAATCCTTCCCTGCAGAGGCTATAAGTAGGAGTGGCATTCCATATGAGGCTAAACGATTTAAGCAGCCCTTCGAACCTCTTTGCAATTGTCACTGAGTTTTTCAACCATGAGTTCCCAGGTGAGACACAACTTCCACGAGGACTGTGAGGCTGCTATCAACAGGCAGATCAACCTGGAACTGTATGCCTCGTATGTCTACCTGTCCATGGCATACTACTTTGACCGGGATGACCAGGCATTGCACAACTTTGCAAGGTTCTTCCGTAAGCAGTCGCAGGAGGAACGTGAGCACGCTGAGAAACTGATGAAGCTACAGAATGACAGAGGGGGAAGGATCTTCCTACACGACGTCAGGAAGCCAGAGCGGGATGAGTGGGGCAGTGGTCTGGACGCTTTTGAATGTGCCCTGCAGCTTGAGAAGAGCATCAACCAGTCTCTGCTGGACATGCACAAGGTCGCTACTGAGCACAATGACCCACATATGTCTGACTTCATAGCCACACATTACCTGGTAGAGCAGGTGAAGTCCATCAAAGAGCTGGCAGACTGTGTGACCAACCTGCGTCGCATGGGCGCTCCCCAGTGCGGCATGGCCGAATACCTGTTTGACAAACATGCTTTGGCCAAGGAAAGTAACTAGATCTCAAGATGTATCCTATATCCCTTTTACTCTGTCAACTGTGAATAAATAAAATAAATAAGGACCGGTGCAGCTCATCAATTCTATGCATAAGTGATATGAGTGAGTGATGTCATCACTCATCAGTGAGTGCACTGTAGCATGAATCCGATCTTACTATCTACTATAGGATGAAGGAAACTGTCTGTCCTCTGAATCAATTGATCTCCCCATCGGGTTGGCCAATAGATCTGAAACTGCACACGGGCATTGAGCATTGGCATAGTGCAGGGACTGACAAAGCTGATTTTTCCATTTTCACAAATGTAATATGTTTAATGAGCATTTTTCCTGCATTTAGGAAATGGATAGATTTGCATACATTTGTCATAAATCACTGATCAGATTGTTCAGTTCATTTGTTTATAGCCCCTTCGTCACACAAGCATGTCTCAAAGGGCTTTCTTTACATAGCATAAACACAGTCATACATCACATATCTACACACAACAGGTTACATACATAATATACATACTACACATCTTACTAGATTATACATGTGATACTACACAAACAGCATATCTTTGGACTGTGGGAGCAAACCGGAGCACCCAGAGGAAACAAACAGGGAGAACAGGCAAACTCCACACAGAAAGGATCTGGGTGGAGATTCGTACCCACAACCTTCTTGCTGTGAGGCGACAGTGCTAAGCACTGTGGCGCCCTATACAATTCCACCAAGTGGACCCGGATCTTTTTTTACAGGAGAATGAGGCATGGTCGTTCTAAGTTTCGTAGTTAGGGTTCCTGCGGAGGATGACGAAGCCCTCCAGGATGGGGGTGACAGGGAGGTACTCCTCTGTGACCAACTCAGCCCGCTCTCCATGAGCCAGCAGGACCGGTGTAGTGTGGGTCTGGAAACCTGTGATGGCCTTCGGCTTGCCTGCCTGACCCACCACATCAACGGCCTGTCCGACTCTGACAGAGACGGGCAGTGGCCGGAGCTCCTCGTCGAAGGTGACCAGCATACGTGGCTGCGTGGCTGCAACCAGGCCGTAGAGAACGTAATGAGACTTCCCCAGGATGATGTTCTTGACGTCGAGGAAGGAAACGAGGACGGTGAGCAGTCCAGCCACGGCCACCTGACTCATCAGCTGCCTGTCACTGTGATAGGGGCACAGTGTCAACGTGCCTTTACCCAGGTGAGTCAGACCCTGTGCCAGTCGAACCATGAAGAGGTTGTCGGGGTCTTTGGCGTGGTACTGTGCCAGCTGCCGCAGCATGGCGGCCAAACGGGCGTTGTTTGTGCCGCTGCCCACCATGCCCATAGCAAAGATGGAGTTGTGGGAAACCTCAGGGTCGGCATCGTGGGAAAATTTGCTGAGGATGTCCAGGATGTTGAGGCGAGGGTTGGACACCGAGATAAGAGCAAGGGCCAGGGGCACAGCACGCCTCAGGGTGGGCTCACCGTAACGCAGCAGATGTCCGAATGTCCGTAGTGCCATTTCAGAACCAAACTCCTCTCCCATGGCGATGAGGGCAATACCAAGAACTGCTACACCCTGGTGGGAGCCCATGTCAGCGGGGGTCTTCTTTTTCTCCTTGTCCTTATTGTCTGTTTTGTCCTTGTCTTCCTTCTCCGTGGCCACATAATGCTCACTGCAGATGTGGAGAAGCTGTTGCACCTTCAGCACATTACCTGAGCCTGCATAGGCACAGATATCCACTAGTGTGCTGGCAAAGGTACGGAAGGGATCGGGTACAACCTGCAGAGCTGCTAAGGTCGTCTCAATGGCCTCTCCTTTCCCCAGGTGGTTGAGTCCAAGGCCTAGTGGCAGCCAGCGGGTGTACGTGTCTTTGAGTTCCTGTTCACTCTTCTCCATGATGGTCTGGAGGATGGTGCATGTCACGTCACCGTTACAAGACCCTACGGCGATCATACCGCACGCCAGCGCTGTCACTCCAGCCACCTCCAAGCTGGATTTGGAGTCTCCCATAACAGGGAGAAGCAGAGACAGGACATCTTCTCTGTTGGAGCCAGCATAGGCCAGTCCAAGTCCAAAGATGGCTCCTATCCTCACAATGTTGCTGTTGTCGAGGACATAGGCAGAGAGCACGTTGAGGGCCGGGTCATCTTCGTGCCTCAACCCGGAGTTTACAATGCCACATGCCAAGATGGCACCAGACTTGATGTAGTCATCAGAGGAATAGAGGTATTTCTCGATGTGGCTCAGACCGCCATCCACGTCCCACAGCAGGATCATACCCAGAGAGGCTGCAGCGCTCAACATGCCGTGGTCCTTGTTCTTGTACAGCCACTTGGTGCCATCGTCTGTGAGCAGCTTGTCCTGTCCGAAGGCTGTGTTGACAAAGGCGTTGACAAAGGAGGAGGCCAAGTTCATACGGGCCGAGTCCACATGGGAGCCACTACCTCCAAACCTGTTCTTTTCCAGGTGTGTTTTGTAGATGTCGTCTGGGAGTTTGGGCTCCATGATGTCCAACTCTCTAGCCAGGGCCAGGAAGTTGCTGTTGAGCTGCACGTTGGACATGATCTCTCTCAGGTCCTCGTAGTCCTCTACATCCTCGTTAAGCTCCAAGAACATTCCATGGCGACCCAGCATGAAGGCCATCTCCTTCTTGATGACAATGTCCTTGCAGGATGTGAAAATGTTCTCTACCAGCTCCACATCATTGAGCATGAGGGCGAGCCGCAGGGCCTCTGGATAACACTTGAACTTGCAAAAGATGTTTAGGACACATTTCAGCAGCGCCGAGTTTTCTGGCTCAGGAACGTAACTCACACAGCTGGTGAGATAGAGGCAGACTTTGGTGTAGGCGTTTTCATCAATATAGTCCTCCAGCATGTCCAGCCTCTCGATCTCCATCAGCAGGTCGCAGGCCTCATGCTCCGCATTGTGTCCCATGTTGTAGGGCACAATCTCCTTCACCAACGTCAGCAGCATCTCCTGTTGGGCCTTGTCATTCTCCTCCACTCCCTGCCACTCCTTGGCCACCTCGCCTGCCAGGTGCCTTACATATTCATGGCCCCAGGAGGCCAGCTCCTCCTGGAAGCCCAGCAGACGGTACTTCAGACACTCCCTCTCACCGCTCATGGTCATGGCCAACACCGAGACCACGTCAGCGCAGAAACGCTTGTTCTCCCCAGGGGCCATGCCCTCGTAGATCTCTTTGAGCTTGGCATAGTGTGGGCGCAGGACTTTCAGCGGCTTGGGTACTGATGTCATGGATGTGGTGGAGGAGCGGATCTGTCTGCGCAGCTCCTCCAACGCAGGGCGATGCAGAGCTGTGTCCTTCTCATTCAATCGCTCCACCAGCAGCTCCAAGTCTTCTTGTAACTGTTTGTCTTCCTCAGACAGTTGCCCTGAGGCTGCTGGCCCTTTTCCTTCTTCTCCTTGTCCTCTGTCTTTTTGGAATGTTTTTTCACCTTGTTTTTTTGCTTCCTCCATAGCTGCGGTTCGATGAAGTGTCGACTAACAAAAGAAGAGTGGTGATTTGTTCAGTGTGTTGACTTTTATTCTTATATGTAAGGGCTTATGTCTTCACTGATAATGCCACTGTTGACATTGTAACGACAATTTATTACATCACCGATTATGTCACAGACACTGATGATGTCACAATGTCAACAGTGACATCATCAGTGATGTCATTAGCCCTTAAGAATAAAAGTCTATAAGCTTCAGACACACAGACCTTCAGAATAAATGGTGGAACAACTTGAAGGCGTAAATGGGCGGGGCCTCCATGGGCAGAGATTCAGCTTGACCCAATGAAGACAACAGTAAAGGAATTGTGTTTCTATGATTTACACCAACTGAGTTATAACCATTTAAAATGTAAAACATTGCTGTAGCACCCCCTATGGCTGTAATGACACCTACCTAGAGTAGGTTACATACCTTCACACCTCGACCTGTACCAAGTTTGATTATCCTAGGTCAGGACAATGCATTCTTGAGTTATGGTGATTTTGTAAAATAGGTTCCACCAATTAAAACTTTGAAGTAAATATATTTTTAACTGTATTTTTATTGGGTTTTTCCAATAACAAACATTAATAAATAAAATGGTCAGTCTTGGCAGCAAATACACTATACCATCAAATCAATAGGTAATATGAAGATGCGTGGATGGGCCCCGACGCCATCCTAGTCCACATGTACATGCATAAACCATCCATCCACCCGCCATCCAAATTAATGATCTACTATTTATAGATCCGCGTCCAACCCGACTCACCCGACGTTTCACATGTCTATATTGCCTTTTAAATGATGTCAAGCAGCGAGTCTCACATTGGGGAGACGGACTTACTCTTTCTGCTGCCGTGGGATCACTGCAGTGCAGGTAGGCTGAACTTCACAGCTGTTGCAGATTACATGTCAGCACTTGACTCATCCTCACGTACTACTTACTACTGGATAGCCTACTCACAACATGACTCCTCCTCATGTACTATTGGATAGCCTACATGTAGGGCTGGGCAATATAATCGATACGGCAATATATCGCGATATTTTATTTCCCAATACTGTATGGATACTTGGACGCCAAGTATCGCAATATAATTTTTTTTTTTTTTTTTTTGCAGGCCATGCCATGCCAGGCCTCTGCATCTGGTGATTCCCACCCCTAATCGATACTGTATCGATATTTCCCATATTGATGCGTTCAGTAACACTCAACACTCAGTAGTTTTGACTAAATTTGTCCACTAACTTATCAGTATAAAGTGATGTACATATTATTACACTACCTGGGTGGTACACAGTGTGTTGTATCTTTAGCTCTATTATTTAATTTTGAGTAAATTCTGTAGAATATCGCAATATATCGCAATATGTATCGCATCGCAATATATCGTGATACAATCGTATCGCGAGATCCTTGCCAATACCCAGCCCTACCTACATGGATCATGACTGGATGGCGTTGCCATAGGCCTAGTCGTAGGGGAGAATGCGTGCAGTGTATGAGAGGAAGGAAGGAATCTCCTGCTCCGGTTCTGGTGACATGCCTTATATGGACCAAGAATTCGAGGCATCCCATCCAATTCATGGATGTATTGTTTACCACTGCCATGTCCCTTGGTACTTTCGGGTCCTTTGCTTGATCCCAATCCCACAGTTGGCTAATCAGAATCAGAATCACTTTTATTGCAACAATATGCAAGATTATATCTGAGGAATGTCTTAGTGTAAGTATGCAGCATAGCGCGGTCATATCAATATTCAAAGTTAAAAGGAAATATCTAAAAGACAAAATCACAAAATTGCAATAAGGTGCAATAAAGTGTCTGATGAAAGATGAAGCTTAAAATATGTTCATAGGCTAGATAATGTAATTACAGACGCAGCTGCGGCTCTGGGAAACCCCCGGTCTCGTGCCATCTCGCGCAAGAACCCCAAGATGGCGACAGCCACACTAGGCTTCAAAACGGCAGTCCCTGTCCATATTTTTTAGTAGTGACTAGTGTATCAACATCAAGACATCAAGACAGGCCCAAAACTGAAATAAGAAATAAGAGAAAAGTAAAGTCAAAGTAAAATAAAAGCACAAGAAGAGATATGAAGACAATTCAGATCGTCCAGACCCAAACTCTCTGACAAATGACTCAAATCCTCTCAACCCATGTTGCTGTGGTATACTAGGAGATTTTTAGAGGGGACAAGAGTTCGGTGTGTGTGTGTGTGTTTGTGTGTAGATCCACTCATGCATGTCTGCTGTTGTGACAGAGAGACATGACGGATCCCTCTTACATCAGTGGGAGGCCATGCGGCACCAGGTGACATGCACACACACACACACACACACACACACACACACACACACACACACACACACACACACACACACACACACACACACACACACACACACACACACCAAACATCAGTTGTGACGGATGGACTCGTTCCCTCCCTCATCGCTCACTCCCACAGATGGAGGAGAGAGAGAGAGATGGAGGAGAGAGAGAGAGATGGAGGAGAGAGAGAGAGATGGAGAGAGAGAGAGATGGAGAGAGATGGAGAGAGAGAGAGAGAGAGAGATATGGAGGAGAGAGAGAGAGATGGAGAGAGAGAGAGAGATGGAGGAGAGAGAGATGGAGAGAGATGGAGAGAGAGAGAGAGAGAGAGAGAGATGGAGGAGAGAGAGAGAGATGGAGAGAGAGAGAGAGAGAGAGAGAGAGAGATGGAGGAGAGAGAGAGAGATGGAGAGAGAGGGGGGGGATGAAATGAAAAGAGAGAGAGAAAGTAGGGATGGAGAGAGAGAGACATGAGGGATGAAGAAGTAGACAGAGTGAACCAGGCAGGGTGAAAGTACGGTGGGGCTGTTCCCTTTTCATCACACACACACGCACACGCGCGCGCGCACACACGCACACACGCACACACACACACACACACACACACGCACACACACACACACACACACACACACACACACACACACACACACACACACACACACACACACACAAGCCAGTACAGCTATCTTAGTGAGGGCATTCATTGTCATTGACATAATGCATTCCCTAGCCCCCCTAACCCTAAACTTAACCATCACAACTAAATGCCTAAGCCTAACCTATAAACCCAATTTGAACTTAACCCTTAAAACCGCAAGCCTGAACCTTCAAACAGCTCTTTGAAGGTGTGTGAGAAAGTGAGGAGCACTGACCACAATGTCCTCACTTTCCTAAAATGTCCTCACACTTCCCAGGTGAAACCCAAATACGTCCTCACTAAGATAGCTATACAAGCACAGGCACACACATACAGACTCTCCTGTGTCATTTCCCTCCGCTGACACCTTAAAGACATCATTCAGCTCCGTCTCCCCCTGACGTCAACCAGTGAGTCTCCCATGCAGTGAGCTGGGGAATTGATTCCATGTAAGACCTCTGTGTAGAGTCAATAGGCATTAGGGGGGTGGGGGGGGGGGGGAGAAGAGAACAAAAGCAGGATTAGTCTTTGATTGGACACGCGACGCGTCACCGCCACCGAGCGGCAACGACCTCGAGCGGCTTCTCACGAGGTGTGGCCACAGCTTAAACCCCTCCTCTTTTTTTGAAGTGCACGGATGCTTAATCGACCCGGTCCCAGAGGACGAACGTATTTCACCCCGTCGATAAGGCAACATGTGTGTGTGTGTGTGTGTGTGTGTGTGTGTGTGTGTGTGTGTGTGTGTGTGTGTGTGTGTGTGTGTGTGTGTGTGTGTGTGTGCGCGCACGCTTCAGGTGTGTGTCTTTACAGTGGAGAACGAATAGCGTTCTCAGTTCTCCGCCTTTCAGTCGAGACATCAGCAAGTTCCACATGCTGATCTGTGGATCGATGGCAGTCTTCCAGTCGTGCTCTCGCTGGACCGACGGCACTTCTGGAGTGGCGAGGTGAGTCTGACCGGTTTTGAAGGCCCTACTCAAGTCGACGATACATCATATTTAGTGCTGATCCATATCTTTCTTCTTCTCACACACACAAGAGAAGCACATCCTACGGTCTGCCCCTCAATCGTAAAATTTGGTACAATAGGGATAACACCGTTTTAAAGGTCCAATGTCAAAAGTCCACCTCACAAGTTCAAGTCTCAGCCGACATCATATCCCTTTCTCTCCTCTCTTTTCAGTCTGCACTTCTTCACTATCCAATAAAAGAGAGAAATGCCATAAAAAATAACCTGTGAAAATAGATAGTTCCGCTTTTTAAAAAACCTTATTGGATTGATCGTGAACTGAGAGCAGGTTTTCAATCATCCAAAAAGCAACTCGCTTGAATGGCCTTTTCCATACTGGTGGGGACAGAAAGTTGTTAAGAGTTTGCGACACGGCCGGCGGAGCAAATCAGCTTTTATGGTCCCGAGAATATGTTTTGTGAGTGGATCTGATGCACTTAAAGGGGGGAGGGGGGGGTGACAGTGTGAAGTGAGTGTAGCTGTGCTATGAGACTATAGGGTTTTGGGCTGGAAAAACGAAAGATCTGAAGTATTTCTCTCTGTGGTAGCGATGTGTTTAGAACAGCAGCCCGGAAACTGTAAGAAAAATCATTACCGGCATCAGCCAATGCCATAAGGCAGTTACTCAATGTTGAATACTGGGTTGAATAAAGCTATAAGCTATGAGCAATGGGGGAAAGTGGCTGGTACAGCACAGTTCTGGTTTTGACAGAGGGGTTCAGTTGTGAAGAGCAATCTCTTTGCCGTCGTAAAGAAAGTGCTGTATGAAATATTTCGCTGATGCAACACTAGGCCATATCATCAGCTACGTCTAAAGGACAAGATAGTGTGGTAATGCAGAGCGAGGCCCGTCGTGCAGGCGCTTGTTTACGGACGAGGCCGATTATTATCTGAACAAAAACCATCAATTAAGGACAAACGGCTGAGGAAGCGTTATAGGAGCTTACAAAATAATCTTAGGAAGCAGATTTGTATCTTTACTATTCAACAAGGTATTAATTAAGTCATGCGTGGATCACAGTTGTTTTGATGCTCTCTTTTTTCCCTCCATATATTCATATTCAGAATCAGCAGAAAACATTTCAGTCGGACCGACCACGAAGCAAAAAGCGGACAAAAAAGAATGTTTTTTTTTACCCCGTTTATATATATTTTTTGGTCCGAGTGAAAGGTTCTGTGGTCTCTCCTAATTCTGAATAGCTGAATCTTTTGGTTTGACCAAGTAAAACCTTTTTTTCCCCATCAAATTTTTCTCCCAATTCCAATTCCGTCGACTGTCCTGGTCGTTGCTCCACCCCCTCTGTCAATCTGGGGAGAGTTGTAGACTAGCACATGCTTCCTCCGATACATGTGCAGGTCGCCAGCAGTTTCTTTTCACCTGACAGCGAGGGGTTTCACCGGCAGGACGTGGCGCATGGGAGGATCACACTATTCCCCCCAGTTCACCTCCCCCCGAACAGGCGTCCCGACCGACCAGAGAGGGCACTATAGTGCAGTGGCCAGGACTCATACCCCACGGCTTCCCACCCGCAGACACGGCCAATTGTGTCTGTAGGAATGTCTGACCAAGCCGGAAGTACTCCTGCCGGGAATTGAACCCGGGTCTCCGCGGTGGTAGGAGAGTGCTTTTACCTTGACACTACCCAGACGCCCCCTGGTGGTAGATAAGTGTTTTTACCTCGACACTACCCAGATGCCCCCTGGTGGTAGGCAAGTGCTTTTACCTCGACACTACCCAGACGCCCTGTTTCTGCCCTCCATCCACTCCAACCACCGCACTATTTCAATAGCAGACTCTATGACGTTGAAACACGGATATCCAGAAATGTTGATAGGCCACATATTTCTGCTTCACAAACGTTGACATTCATCATATCAATCGTTTGCAGAAACATAACGCCGACGTTTTATTCTGGCGACTGGGCCGGAGCTGCTGGCCGAGGCACAGCCACGTTTTCAGAGGTCAAAGGTCAGACGGAGCGCACGGGGTCCTAATCCATGCCAACATTCTGGCATTTACAGGGACGCCCCGGGGAGAGCTGGACCTCCCTAATAAACGAGGGCTGCCACTCACCCAGCAACCGGAAAACAAACACACACACACACACACACACACACACACGCACGCACGCACACGCGCGCACGCACGCACACACACACGGAGAAACACGGGCATAAACATATGCATAAGACACACAAAAGCACACATGCTGTAATGAGAACAGCTGGAGAGGGTGCAGGCTGGTGCACGGGGGGGGGGGGGGGGGGGGGTGGGAGCAGGGAGGGAGGGGGGTATGTCCTCTGCTTCTCACCTTGGCTGCCAGACCCTCACTGTGCATTTGGGGATTTTCCAAAGGGAACCAGAGAGGTAACCTGCCTCACACCTCTCTCTACCTTTTCCTCACTCGCTCTCTCTCCTCTCTCTCTCTCTCTCTCAGTCCATCCTTCACATTTCTCTCTATCTCCCATACACGGTCTCTCTCCTACCTCCAGGCCAAGCCTATTCTGCCATGTCAGGAGGGAGGGAGAGGCGGAAGGTGGGGGGTGGTGGGGGGTGGACCAAGTGGCTGGTGGCTGAAGTGTGTGTGTGTGTGTGTGTGTGTGTGTGTGTGTGTGTGTGTGTGTGTGTGTGTGTGTGTGTGTGTGTGTGTGTGTGTGTGTCTGGAAGGGGGGGGGGGGGGTGGCAAAGAGAGAAAGAAAGAGAGAGAGATGAAGGAGAGCAGAGGAAAAAGAGGTGAGTGCTGACTCGGTGAAAAAGAGACAAGCGCTTTCTGATTCGATAGGGGGGTACAGAAGGTCAGGGGAGAGGGGTGGAGCGGAGGGGATGTGGGAGTGTGTGTGTGTGTGTGTGTGTGTGTGTGTGTGTGTGTGTGTGTGTGTGTGTGTGTGTGCGTGTGTGCGTGTGTGTGTGTGTGTGTGTGTGTGTGTGTGTGTGTGTGTGTGTGTGTGTGTGTGTATGTGTGTGCACAGCATGGCCCTCTTAGGTCATAAGAAGAGTTTGTTGAAGGTTTTGTTGAGTGTATTGACTAATTGCCAGCTGTCAGGTAGGCGGGTGTGTGTGTGTGTGTGTGTGTGTGTGTGTGTGTGTGTGTGTGTGTGTGTGTGTGTGTGTGTGTGTGTGTGTTGGAGCGTGCGTGCGTGCGTGCGTTATGTTGTGTACTGTATGTGGGGGGAATGGTCGACTAATGGCTCATTTAAACTCCATTTTCATATACGTAAATAAATGCGTGCGTTTCAAACGGTGTGATCGTCACTGCCCACATACTTCCATGCATCTTTCACGTTGGTATCATGTTAAGCAATACATCCACCAGTGGGCAGTAGAGTCAAATGTATGAGTGTGTGTGTGGTTTTGCTGCGTTTCATCATGCGTATCCGTAAGCTTTCAGATGACGGACAGAAAACGCACAAAATGAAGAGCCTTCTGTCCGTACTCTGCGTTCATTTTGTGCGTTTGGAGTGGATCGGATCCACTCCAAACTTGAACGGGTTCTTCCTTGGCACATGCTGCACCCTTCCATGAAATTTCATGAAAATCAGCCCAGTAGATTTTCAGTCATCTTGCAGACTCTGATCAATTCATTCATTCATTCTTCTACATTCTGTAATTGTATTAACTTCTTGTCAATAATGCTGAAGCTGAACAATTCATCCGTTTGCTGGGACCCCCGAGAACCCCCTCAAGGACCCCTGGGGGTCCTCGAACCCCACGTTGACCACCACAGACTTGCAGGCAATGTACACCAGATACGTTACGGCTGCGTTGCGGATCCGGCAAAACTGACGGATCGACTCTCGCCCATGTTAATAGATGAGCGATACGTGCGGTACGGAAAAATGACGCGCCTGTTCTATTTTTGTCGGATCCCACATCCGTCTGACAGATTACATGAGTGTGGGTCTGTTCGCAGCCGTACCGGAGCCGTACCGCATCTGTTCCCGGAGGCGGTGTACTGTACATTAGCCCTTACTGTAACAGGTAACCAACAGGCAAATATACCATCAACCGTGTGTATACCTTTAACTGTACCTACATCCCTGCATGGCTCCTGTGACCTATTATAACAATAGCACTGCAGATACACTGTGTGAACTAAATACCTTGAGGAGACAATCCCCCGTTTTCTATTCAGATGCACACACACACAAACACACACAAACACACACGCACACAAACACACACGTGAGCGCGCGGGTTTTCTATGCAGATGCAGACGCACGCACACACACACACGCACGCACGCACGCACACACACACACACACACACACACACACACACACACACACACACACACACACACACACACACACACACACACACACACACACACTCTCTCTCTCCTCCAGTCTCTAAAGAGAAGGGGACAGTGTTGTAGTACGCAGTGCGATGATGGATGTGGCAACTCTCTGTATCACCAAATACCATCCATCCCAATTAAGTGGTTTTGTAAGACATCGCGGCAAGATGACACAGCATGCAGTTTACAAAGCACAACTCCACCGGCCGGCTTTCTCTTACACTTAAAAGCATGTGTGCTTTGACTGTGTGTTCTCCCATGAATTATGCATGTCAAACTGGGCTGTGTTTGCAAATGCATACTCGCGTACTTGCGTGTGTGTGTGTGTGCGTGTATGTGTGCGTGTGCGTGTGCGCGTGTGTTTATGGATTGTTAGTGCTGATCGGCATGCGGGACGGGGCTCTACCCCCTCCCCGCTCGGCGGGACAGACGAGCCCTAACTGTTATCAAGATGCAGCAGCGCTGTTGTGTTTCGGCTCTGCCTGTCGTCGAGCTGCAGCGTACAGTGTTTAGGCAGAGAGGAGGTGGGCTCCTTCCTCGTATCTATCTCCTCCTCTTCCTCGGTGTCCCATATCCTCCCTCATCCCTCCGTCTGCCCTCTTTGCTCGCTTCTCCTCTGTTTCATCATCCTCTCCCAGGCTGGTCACGTGATCGTGGAGGCGATCCCTATCTATATCTCGTGGGGGCCCTAGTGCCTCCCTGCATCTCAACACAAGAGTCCCAGCGGGGAGCGTAGGAGGAGCAGGACATAAACAGTGCAGGGAACATGCAGGGGGGGGGGGTAAACAAGGAAGTGAGGTAGCACTGGAGAGGAGGGAGCGAAGGAGTCGACGGAGGAAGTGAAGAGATCAGGCTGGAAATCAACAGTGGTGCACGAAGTACCTGAAAACCACATTTGAGTAAAATTACAGATGTCTTAACCAGAAAATTACTTTTGTCAAAGTTAAAGTCACCTATCGAAATACTCAAGTACAGTAGATACTCCCCAAAAGTAGTAGAGAGATCAGCGTTGGGGAAGATCAGAAGTGAGCAATTAAAAGACAATGTTGCTGATCTAGGAAGTGAAGCTTATTCTACAGTTACTGCAGAAGACAAGAGTGTCAGCTGAATAAAATGTAAGATGTTCAATGCTCAAATGTAATGCACATTTAGCTTATACACACTGGCACATTTAAAATACAGCTTTTCATCAGGCGTTGCTCGCCATAGTTCAGCAAAGTGTTGGGCTCGCCTTTGTTTCTCCTCTGAAATGGGAGAAAAATGGACTTTATTTCTGCCTCGCCACCAGCAACAATAGTTCCCAGTATATTGGGCCGCTAGTGGGGCTCTATTATGGTGCTTTCTCCTCTAAGTGCAGCAGACCCACAATGTCACCTGGCAGACTCAACTTTTACTTTGCCCAACTTTCCCCCCGTCTGTGGCTCTGGTCCCGGGTATCAGTCCGGCCCAATTATGTCTGCCTGCCTCTGTCAGATTGTTTACACCTGGCTGAACATGTGTGTTTGTGCACGGCGGTGTGGAGGGTGACTCAATTTCACAGGGGAGCGTGCGTGCGTGCGTATGTGTGTGTGTTCGTGCATGTGTGTGCATGCGTGCATGCATGCGTGTGTGTGTGTGTGTGTGTGTGTGTGTGTGTGTTCGTGCATGTGTGTGCGTGCGTGTGCGTGCCTTTGACTCCATCACATAACCCGCACCCCCCACCACCACCACCACCACCATCACCACCACTCTCCCTCCCTCTCCCTCTCTCTCTCTCTCTCTCTCCCTCCCTCTCCATGTCTCTCTACCCGGGAGGCTTTTCCGGAGCGCACGGCTAATAAAGTAAGAAGAAAAAAATAAAGTGGGCCAGGTCCGCCGCTGAGCACTATTTTTATCAGAAAGCAATTTTCAGGAGGTGCCCACAGGTAAGCTGGTCCCAGTGCTTCAGACAGTGGAGCCGTGACAAGGAGTCCCCTCCCCCCCACCACCTCCCCGCCATTAACCTCTGCTGAGCAGCTCCTGTGGGATCCCGGGGCAGGAGAGGGGGGGAGTGGGGGGAGCGAGGGGTGTCACTTCACTGCCAACACTTAGTATCATTTGTCACATGTCCAAAACCCACTTGTATATGGCCACTCCCAGGGACAGAGTGGAGCGATGACTGATGTCTGATGACTGACAAGACGTTATTATTTGGTCAATAAAAAATGGTTAGATGTCACCAAACGATCAGCTTGGAAGGAAGATTGGTCCTGAATGCGACCCCACGCGTGCGCGCATGTGTGTGTGTGTGCATGTGCGTGTGCGTGTGTGTTTTCTCTCCAGCTATGGCTTTCAAATAAATGTTCCTGACAATTCCTGGTTGATATTTGCTCTTCACTATAGGACGAATCAGCGTGACGTCACTTGCCACCCAGAAATGCGGAACCCCGCGGCAGTTAATAGTATGAGTTGTGCCAAACAAACGTTAATATCTCAAAAACTATACATGGGGGGGGGGGGGGGGGGGGGGGTGAGGGTGCTGTAGAGATGGCCAGGTGAAGGGGGTGGTATAAAAAAAGAAATACAAATGTTTTTATTTGTGTTATCATCAGAGAGTCAGGCATCAATTATTATTGGCCACTTTACAATCTGGTGACAGCAGAGATGAGGAGTTGTGTTTCTGGACCACACGGATATGAGATGATTGTGTTTCTGGACCACATGGATATGAGATGATTGTGTTTCTGGACCACACGGATATGAGATGATTGTGTTTCTGGACCACACGGATATGAGATGATTGTGTTTCTGGACCACATGGATATGAGATGATTGTGGAAATGTTGACAGCCTGGCTGAGCCCGCGTTGGCATGGAGGACAATGAGACACGACAGCGGAAAAAAAGCCACATACTGTAGCCGACTTGATCGCTATTTCGGGAGATCCGTTAATTAATTAATTCAGCCAGAACTGTAACTGAAATGTGTTCAAAGCAAGTGGGAGAAGTATACATGTAGGTACAAAACACCATGTGAATCATGTGATGTCTTTGGGCGGAGACTAAAAACACACCTCTTCAGGCTACACCTGGACCCTTCAGGAACTAACCGCTCTTCTCTTTCTGTGTGTCTTTTCAACATCGCTGTCGGTCCATATTGGTATCAGATATGGGTTACATGCTACAATACAGTCATCAAAGAGATCCGACATCAGCAGCAATTTGGAATAGAGGATGAAGGCCTGCGGTGTGGATGTAGCCTCATATCTACACTGCGGGGTGTAGGGGGGCGGAGAAGGGAGGAGTGGAGTGATAGTGGAGTATGCAGAGGGGAGAGAGGAGAAACACAGGGTGTAGGGGAGGTGGAGGAGGGAGAAGTGGAGTGATAGTGGAGGACGCAGAGGGGAGAAACATAGGGTGTAGGGGAGGTGGAGGAGGGAGACGTGGAGTGATAGTGGAGGACGCAGAGGGGAGAAACATAGGGTGTAGGGGAGGTGGAGGAGGGAGAAGTGGAGTGATAGTGGAGGACGCAGAGGGGAGAAACACAGGGTGGAGGGGAGGTGGAGGAGGGAGAAGTGGAGTGATAGTGGAGGACGCAGAGGGGAGAAACATAGGGTGTAGGGGAGGTGGAGGAGGGAGAAGTGGAGTGATAGTGGAGGACGCAGAGGGGAGAAACATAGGGTGTAGGGGAGGTGGAGGAGGGAGACGTGGAGTGATAGTGGAGGATGCAGAGGGGAGAGAGGAGAAACACAGGGTGTAGGGGAGGTGGAGGAAGTGGAGTGATAGTGGAGGACGCAGAGGGGAGAAACATAGGGTGTAGGGGAGGTGGAGGAGGGAGAAGTGGAGTGATAGTGGAGGACGCAGAGGGGAGAAACGGCGAGGCTGCCAAGCTTTACCGTCTTCCCGAACTACAATTTTGCGCGATCTGTGTATGAAAGAGCCTATAGGGTGTAGGGGAGGTGGAGGAGGAGAAGTGGAGTGATAGTGGAGGACGCAGAGGGGAGAAACACAGGGTGTAGGGGAGGTGGAGGAGGGATAAGTGGAGTGATAGTGGAGCACACAGAGTGGAGAGAGGAGAAACATAGGGTGTAGGGGAGGTGGAGGAAGAGGAGTGATAGTGGAGGACGCAGAGGGGAGAAACATAGGGTGTAGGGGAGGTGGAGGAAGAGGAGTGATAGTGGAGGACGCAGAGGGAGAAACATAGGGTGTAGGGGAGGTGGAGGAGGGAGAAGTGGAGTGATAGTGGAGACGCAGAGGGGAGAAACATAGGGTGTAGGGGAGGTGGAGGAGGGAGAAGTGGAGTGATAGTGGAGGACGCAGAGGGGAAAGAGAGGAGAAACGAGGGAGAGGCAGAGGAGAGAGGGAGGACAAGGACAGCAGATAAGGGACACATGAAGGCGGGGGGATGTTTCAGAATAAAAGAGGTTGACGGGGTCAGGGGGAGACGGGGGAGAGCCAGGGAGGGAGGGGGGGGGAGACAAACCACCAGAGAGACTGACAGACAGACGCAAACGGCCGGCCGGGGAGCCAGGCGAGGCGGGCGGACTGACGGGCGGGTCAGAGCTGTACAAGTGAGAAGAGAGGGAGGAAAGAAAGATGAGCGTGGGGGCGCCGCTGCTCCCAGCAGGGCCGTTATGTTGGCGATGTGTCTGGGCCTGTCAGACCATCCTTGTCTCTCTCTCTCTCCCCCCACCCCCCCCCCCCCCCCCCACCACTCTCTATCACTCCTCTCCTCTCGTTTTCCCATTCTCCCTCCTTCTTTCTTCCTCTCAACAACAGTCGATCAGCCCCGCAGACACACGCACCAAGGTGTGTGAGGGGCCATGGCCTTGCTTGCATACAGACCAAGCCCCATCCTCTGGTTCTGAAAAAGTTAAGCCAACGCGGAATTACCGAAAGCTGCAGTTCTTCAAATGGCCACTTGAGGCTGGCTGCAAAGGTGAGTAAATCCCCATAGACCCCCCATGATAAAATTGCCAACTTTACAGCGGAAATAAACATATTTACAGCCGGGTAAAAAAAAAAAAAAGTGTTGGTCTCTATTTACTGTGGCTAATTTGCCCATTCATGACAACTGTATGGTGGGGTAAATTTTTGTATAACTCGCGCCTCACGCTTTACAGTCTATGCCTGCAAAGAGTGCGATTGTATAGAAGTCAATGGGGAAATGACCCTGCTTCTTACTTGATTCATGACCTCAGTAAACACTTTTCTAATGAGTTGATGTCTCAATCGCTAGTTTCAAGTCTTCTTCAATACAGCATGATGTTCATTTTGTACATTATGATCCCATTTAGAGTAAAATAGACAAGGTTGACAGGTTGCCCGTCCAGCTCGCTGATCACGGACTGACAATAGCAGGCGGCGCTGCAGCTCTTTTTGTCCAAATATGGTCACTTCTGGCTCCAAGAAAACCAAGATGGTGACGGTCACAATGCAAAATTCGAGTATCCAAAAGGTCTCAATTTTTTTGGCAGAATTTTTTCTTCTGTCTGTCTTCTTGTTTCTAAGAGTTGATGTAATCAATTTTCAGTTGCCCAAATAAAACATTTTTAAAACTCAATAAAAATATTGAAAGAAAAGTCTCATTTTGCCAGCCAAGGACTTAATTCACCTACTTCCTACTGTTTGAAAATAATACTGCACTTTGTCAATTATTAACCTTTTGATCGTACACCTTTTGATCGTAATAGGTGTGACCTTTTGCTCTCAAATGGTGAATATCTTATTATTATCTTATTTTTATGACAGTGTCTTCTCCATTCTCTCCCTCACAAATGAAATTGACCAAAATCGCATATCTTGTAGGAATACAGCTCAAGAGAGATTAAACTCAAGAAAAAGGTATGAGCAGTACACTATGGACATAAATTTAACCATACATCTCTCTCTCTCTCTCTCTCTCTCTCTCTCTCTCTCTCTCTCTCTCTCTCTCTCTCTCCCTCTCTCTCTCTCTCTCTCTCTCTCCATCTCTCCTAAGTGCACAGCCAAAGTGTTACTTGAGTGATACTTAAATATCTCAGGGCTAAAGTGGGATGTTTTGGCTGTCTACTCCTCAAGTGAGGAGAACACATTCACGGATGGGGGGGGGGGGGGTTGGGTCAGGGGTGCTCCTCCACTTTTGTGCTAAATGTGTCTGTGTGTCATCTTGTTAAAGGTAGACACAAGAGGGGAGTTGTGTGTGTGTGTGTGTGTGTGTGTGTGTGTGTGTGTGTGTGTGTGTGTGTGTGTGTGTGTGTGTGTGTGTGTGTGTGTGTGTGTGTGTGTGTGTGTGTGTGTGTGTGTGTGTGTGTGTGGTGGGGGGGGTGGTCAAAAGAGACAGAAATTAAACAAAATGTGTATCTAAATATTGCATGGTTTGAATACACTTTTTGTATACTGTAAGAGAAGCATCTGTGTTTCAGGCTGTTTAATTGGCTTGGAAAATAATCCTTAAGTATATTGATCATTTGAAGCCATATCGACGACGAGGTGTCTTCATTCAATTAAATGAGGTGATTGGATGAAACTTTAATGCCTTGATCCCTGTGGAGGAAGTGGGTGGTCGCAGCAGCAGAGAGGAGGATGCAGATATGAACAGAACAACAAACGGTGGAATATTACAGCCAAAGAGTGTATAATGAGAAGAACGCAACAGATACTCTAAAGGAATGAAGACAAATGAGGGGGGCCAAGCTGGGAGAAATACTTTCCACTCTCGGCCATTATTCGCAAACACACAGTGGGGAGGAGCTACTTCATTTCAAATACTTTAAATAAGTGTTGTGATTATCTGCTTGTGTGTCTGCACGCTTGGGTGTGTGCATGCGTACCTGTGTGTGTGGGTGTGCACGTGCGTGTGTGTGTTGTGTTTGCCTGTGTCTGTCAGAAAGGCCTAGGAAAGATTAATGTTGAGTAGCCACTGGAACATTGCAGCAGCTCGTCTGTGGTGAGCCTTTCTTATAGGAACAGGTACAAGGAAACCACGCTCCACCTTTCTTTCTTTCCTTCTTTCCTTCTCTCTCTCTCTCTCTCTCTCTCTCTCTCTCTCTCTCTCTCTCTCTCTCGCTCTTTTTCTTAAGCTAAACTAGTTTTGGTTGTAAGGATTTCTTCTAATCATTTTTGTTGTTGCTTGAATTCACACAGAACTTTTCTCTTTTTCTACCTCTCTGGCCTGTTCTCTCTCTCTTCCCAAAAAACACCTAGTCCAAATGGAAGGGTCAGAGCCTTGATGAAAACATGAAAAACTGTTGCCATCTTTATTTTGATTGCTATCATTGTGAGGAAGCGATTCACACTTTTCTCAATTAGAGTTACAGCCCATTTACTTCTGTTTACAACTATTACATTTCCGCCAATCGTTTTGTCAATGCACGCTGTATACCGCTATAATTACATTTTCTAACATTTACTGTAGGCTTGCTTTATGCCGTTGTTAAAATACAAACTTCATAGTGTCAAACCGAGCTTGAAATGAACTACTGTCCCGGTGAACAAAGATGGTCTAAATACGAAGACATGGATGGATGTGACAGTAAAGTTTATAAGGTGATGTATTTCCAGGCGGAGACTTGCATTTCTTCCTGTGGCTGAATTGGTGATTGACAGAAAGAGCAGGATATAATTCAGAACAGATATGAAAACACTCGACTCTCCAGCAATAAAACGGAAAACTTTGACGAAACCAAATTAAAGCTTGATATTTACTGTTATTTACTGTGATGGATTATCTAGCTCGGGCAATTTGCAAGTCTGTTTTTCCCACTGAACGAGAATGAATGGTAGAAAATGGTTTCTTCTAAAGGAAGGGAAATAAGCGCCGATATCTGCAACTATGCCGAGTCTGTCCAGACTCCAGACATCAACGGGAAGAATGGAAAGGACAGGGGCAAGCTAAACCACTGGGACTAACTTAAAAACACTGTTATTATCGTTTACTGACAGCGAGACAGAGAGAGAACAACACAAACATCGTTAACTAGCAGTTTTGGGGTTACTTTAAAACTGTAGTTTACTAAACTACTAGCGAAAAGTTAAAAACACGCACATCCAGGTCGAATCCGGCAGGTGCAGAGCTGGAGAGAGGCTGGAACATTGAATAAATAAATAAAACAAAAGAGCTGGCGCACACTGCATGGGCTCCAGTGAAAAGATTTGGTGCAATAAATGCAATAAATATTTTCACTGGAGCCCATGCAGTGTTTTATTTATTCAATGTACTAAACTACTAGCTACATCACAATGGAAAGTAGTTCAACTACATCCAAACTGGGCTACATCACAGGAAATGATCACAATCTGAGTCTGCAAAACTGTTGCCAAAAAACTCATTCCGATGGAATGGAAGTCCCCCTCTCCACCCTCTTTTCAACTGTGGTTGACGGACATGATCTCTGTCATATGGATGGAGAGACTCAGGTTCCCGAGGACCAGCTTACTTTGGTGGTTGCTGGTTTCTCGGGGGCCCCTTGCGTGGGATCCCACGCGCAACATCTCTTACAAGCACATATTAGTACCTTATTGTGCGGCTGGTTGCACCACGTTGTAATATTGAATGTCGATAATGTACGTATGCTTTTACTTCCCTTTCTTTTCCTGTGTCTGAGCCTGTTCGTTTGTTTTTGTTTCGTCCGTGTGCTGTTCTGATAAATAAAATAAAAAAGGAACAAATCTGAGTCTGGAATCTCATATTGTTACATGGAGGTACACCTGAACTGACACTGAGTAAACTGGAGGTGTGTTTGATTTAGGGACTGGGGCAGGCCAATCCTCACTTAGGCAGCACGAGGATGTGTTTTAAGGAGAGGATAGGGAGCAGTTGTTGGCGTGGAATAAGGAGAACGCTAAATTTAGAGGGAAATTCATATTCGATCACCGACACCATGGTCGCAAACCACAGGTGATTTTAATCCAATAGAAGGTGATTGTCATTAAATCACAACATGCCCCCCCCCCCCCCAAAAAAAAAAGAATATGAGCATATTATGAATATGTAGTTTGTAAAAAAAGCTACTGAGATTTGAATAGTTAAAATACCACCCAACTAATTAGTTAAACTAGTATTGAACTACATGTGAACTACTCCAAAACACTGGTAACTACTGCATGATCACTGGACAGGCAACCTGTGAATCACACCCCAAAGCATAGTTATCGTCTATTTTACTCTAAATTGAACCGTCATTTACTAAATGAATATCATGCTGTAAGAAGACTAGGAAAGATTACTGAGGTCATAAATCATGTGAGAACTAGGGACATTTTCCCATTGACTGCCATGCAATCAGACTTTATTTGCTGCTGATGGAGTCGCCCCTGCAGGCCATTAGAAATAATGCAAGTTTAAGACATTCATTTTTCACGATCGGAGCTACCCCCTTATTTCAATGGGTTTAAAATGCCTTTTCTGCCTTTCAACGGCTTTTCCCAGCAATCCAACAAGTTGGCCCATTCTAAAGGGGTCAGCAGTGTGTGCAGGCCACCATTAAGTCCAAACAATGTCCTCAATCAGATCACTATTACCCCATTACATGGAGTCCATCCCTCCATAACCCTGTCAGTCTATTGATTCAGTGATGGCTCTTGCCGCCGGCTTCCATTGCTCATGTTCACGTTACGCTCGTAATGCTTTGTAATGTTTTCCCAAGTCGATGAAAAGCGTTGGCGGGTTTACGGCTCGACGCCATCGATCGCGGAGACTCTCGAACGCGCGGCCCGGAATCTTGATCGCTGTGATGTTGTCATTTTCACACGGAGCTTATTTCTTTTCACTGCTCGCTTAAAAAATCCACTCGTCCTTCAGGGGATGACGCAGTACCCGACACATGTTAGCGGTTGCATAACGGGGTGTCGCGGCTCCGCGCGGCCTCTCCCGCCCCCGAAGGCACCGCGCACAAAAACATGCCTTCCTCCGCTATTTCTGGTCTACCCTTTCCTCATTCCATTGTTCTATCTCTCTATCTCTCTCTCTCTTCTCTCTCTCTCTCTCTTCTCTCTCTCTCTCGCCTGTCCTCACATTGACGGAGAACAATAGCACAGCAGGTACTCTCAGGTGAGAGGAAGGGAGAAAAGAATGGAAAGAGTCCCCTCTCGGCTTTCTCCTCCATCAGCCCTCCCTTCTCATCTCAGAGGGATTTTCTCTCAAACGTTTTTCTACTTCACCCCTCCTCTCTCTCTCTCTCTCTCTCTCTCTCCTCTCTCTCTCCCTCTCTCCTCTCTCTCTCTCCTCTCTCTCTCTCTCTCTCCCTATCCTCTCTCTCTCTCTCCTCTCTCTCCCTCTCTCTCTCCTCTCTCTCCCTCTCCTCTCCCTCCCTCCCTCTCTCTCACTCTCTCTCTCCCCTCTCTCTCTCTCTCTCTCTCCTCTCTCTCTCCCTCTCTCTCACCCTCTCGCTCTCCTCTCTCTCTCTCTCTCTCTCTCCCTCTCCTCTCTCTCTCCCTCTCTCTCCCTCCTCTCTCTCTCCTCTCTCTCCCTCTCCTCTCTCTCTCTCTCTCCTCTCTCTCTCTCCCTCCTCTCTCTCACCCTCTCTCTCTCTCTCTCCCTCTCCTCTCTCCTCTCTCTCTCTCCCTCTCTCTCCCTCTCCTCTCTCCTCTCTCTCTCTCCCTCTCTCTCTCCCTATGGTTCTTTCCCTTAGTGAAAATGGGTCACCTTTCTTTTGTCAGGAGAATGCCGGGGTAAGTATAACCTCTACAGTTGTGTGTGTGTGTGTGTGTGTGTGTGTGTGTGTGTGTGTGTGTGTGTGTGTGTGTGTGTGTGTGTGTGTGTGTGTGTGTGTGTGTGTGTGTGTGCGTTCGTGCGTGCGTGCGCGCGCCCATGTGTGTGTGCGTGAGCGCACTGTGTTTTTACTATCTGCTGGGGTTCCAAGCCCTGAAAAAGTCACAAGTTGCAAGGACCATTTTCTGGGTCTCATTCGGGAAAAAGTTTTCGGGTTTAGGGTTACGTACGTTAACATGAGCATACGGGCTAAGTTTAGGCTAGCCTGCTAAGTTTAGGCTAGCCTGCTAAGTTTAGGCTAGCCTGCGGTGAAAATGGAGAAACTGGACCAGCCTTTTTATGTAGCAAGTAGCAACAGAGAAGAACATTCCATCACAATTAATGAAAATGCTGTTGACTGACCTCTTTTGGCCGTATTCAATTCAGGTGTCGGGTATGGTCAGCAGCGAGTGAACCTTAATCTAAACACATTAAACACAAGTTAGGCAACAAAGCAACTTGGTCTGGCGCTCTCTGGCTTGCAAGATGGTGACCCTACAGGTCAGCCAATTCCACCCCTTCACCCTCAGGCACCAGCTACCTACTTCAACATGACACTCGTTACGTTAAACGTTGCAACGTCGGTTTCAGACACAACAGGGCGCTGTCGTTACGTGCCCGTCACGTCGATTTCTGACAAGATCGGGTACCCTTGGCCTCGGTATAGGGACGCCAAGGGTCCTGACAAAATGTCAACATAGCACGCATCGGGCATGCAACTGGGCTGGCGTTCCACCCAGAGAAACGTGGACTCAGCACTACCATTGAACCAGCTGCAAAAAGACCGGCTCCACCCCGAAGAAGACATTAATAGGTCTGACGAATGTGCAGTGTGCTGATGTCATGTTGCATGATTTCCCGGGTAATGAAGTCCTTGAAACTCTCAAAAACTCCAAACGTTTATCTCTCGCTGCCATTTGGGCCTGCCAAAGTGTGAAGTTGCCTATACTGCAGCATTAGGGATTAGGATTAAGCAGAGAGGTTAGGAAATGTGCGAGTCAATAGAACATCCTCACAAGTACTGTATGAGCAGCAGGAGGACTTTGTGGCCGTGCGGCTATGTGCATGTGTGTTGTTCTTTCTATGCTGATGATGTAATGGAAATTATAGTCAATCTGTATATTTGTTTGTCTATTCATGTTAATATCGCTTATCTCTCATCAACGTATCTGTTGTCTGTAGATATTAAAGCCCCACTATGTATTTTTTTACCTTAATATAACCTTAATGATTTTGATGGTACAGTGACTTCTAGCAGGGAGAATGGCAGCTCAGACATTCCCACACCACCCACGAAGGTTTCTGCACTATGTATTTTTGGTGGCTGCGTCGCGGAGAGCTGACAGTGTCAAGTTGCCTGGAACTTGCGCGTGTGCTGCACACGTCGTTTTGCAAACCCAACCCCACCCAGACCAGTTAATATAAGAACCGCGCCCTGACCCCGTCACCCATGAGTAAATACACAGGCTACAAGCACAATTGCACACTGAACCTAACAAAACTGCCAGCGTTTCACACGGGAGGCGAATAGCAGTCTTTCTGGCTGAGACTCGGCACCTGTAACGTTAGCACTTGGCAGCTGCTAACGTTAAGTCAGTAACCAGCCTGCTAACGTTAAGTCAGTAACCAGCCTGCTAACGTTAAGTCAGTAACCAGCCTGCTAACGTTAAGTCAGTAACCAGCTGGTCAGCACTTCTATCAGACAATACAGTGTTGTGCAACAAGCAAAGACTCGCCAAATATTTCCAATACATGTCCGGTATAATCCATAATAATCTATACTGCCTTTATGATCGCTGTTCCGGTGACAGAAATCCACTTTATTTTTATTTTTTTATGGAAACCAGGCAGTGTCTCCTCATTGTCTCCAGTCAAATACGTTGACTCCTCGCTGAGTTTTGAATCTTTATTTTGTGCAGTCCGTAGCAGTGGCGTAGGCAGAAATTCAATTATAGGTGGGCCTGGATAAAATTGGTGGGGCACAGACAATCCATAACATCTAGGAATTTTGCGTGCAAAATATATATCATGAAGTTGTCATGCATTAAAGACTCTGGAGATGATGTGCCCTATGTTTTTAAGCTACAAAACCATTTAATTAGCTAGCAAGGCAGCAGCAAGTTTGCCTCTAGAAAACAACAAATTTTGCGCATTTGGGCAGTGCTGCATTGTGGTAGATTTCCGATGCAAACATCACACAGGAAATGAAATGTAATGTTGAATCACACAAATAAAGAGAGTAGACAAAGACTGCAAAGCACACATTGTCATTTTAGGTGATTTATTAACAACGACAACAGCAAAAAAAAAAAAAAACAGCAAGTTGAATGGCTGGGCGAGGGCAAGAAGTGGGCGGCGGGCCTGTGCCTACGCGGGCCCGCCCATAGAAACACCCCTGGTCCGTAGCATCAAACAATGCATGCAGTATGCATACTTGAAACATGCCGGTTATGTAGAAACAAAGCGTACAACTACGTTCAACAGAAAATAAGTACTCCCCTCTCTCCTCTCTCCTCTCCCCAACCAGCCGGACTGACTTCCGCTATCAAAACACACACACCTCGCCCATCATGCACCAGATTACCGTAAGTGACTGTGAATTCAGTCTGAGCACAAGACAAAAACATACATAGCTCATACGTATGTTGTCAGCTACCCGACCGCTCTCGTTCAGGACGGGCCAGTGGACCCCCAATGCCCCCCCCCCCCCCCCCCCCCCATGCCGTCGGGTCTGAGAGAGATGAGAGATGCATGTTTAAATCGGTTATTTCAGATCATCACCCATTCCCTCATTGGCATGTGCACCCTTGATTCGATTTGTTCTTCCATGAGGTGTGTGCTTCCAGGCAGGCACGTCCCCCTTGATGTGGGCGCTGTGTGGGGGCAGGAAGCCTCGCTGCAGCTTGTGCTCCAGGTGCATGTGATTCTGAGGGGGAAGTCCCAGGCAGGCTCTCATCACGTTCTCTATGCAGGCTCTCTGGCGGAAAAAGGCGTTGACGAGCGGGGCTCCTGGCGGGACCAGGGGGGCCTTACAGAGGAAGGAGAGGAGAGCTAAGACGCTGTGGAAGGACTGGTAGTCCTCCTCGTCCTGCGGACGCACGGTCACGCGCTGACACAGCTCCGTCAGGATGACCAGGTCCAGAATGATGGGGCTGGCCAGCAGGGAGTCCTCGCAGGTGTTGTGCAGTGCAATGGTGTTGGTCCCTCCCATCATTATTTCAGAAATATATTCATCCATGGCACGCTTGCTGTCCCCCACATAGGGGACATACTTAATCACGACACAGTGGTCAGGTTTCTCTCCGGGCCGGTACAGTATGGGGTTGGACTGGACCATGTCATCCACCACGTTGCTTTTGGAGATCTCCTTTGAGCGGAACTGCTCTGGAGCCGAAAGGTTCTTCCCGTCGTTGTTGCCGAGGTGATTGTAACTGACGATGGAGGTAGGCTTGATTCCAGCGCTGACCAGAAAGTCCACCAGTACCGACTTGACCTTGGTCTGACCAGACTTGAAGTCATCTCCTCCGATGAACACCCCTCTCTGCACAGCCAGCTCTATAGCTCCGGGGACGAAGGTGTTCTGTGGGGAGCCGTTGATGTAGGCACAACCCTCCTGTATGCTGGCCACCGCAAACAGAGTGGAGGGAGAAACCTCCGCACCAGACTGGACGGCAGCTAGCAGGTTCTGGGCGGTGTCGTTGACCCCGGCTGTGACATCACAGAAACGCTCGGTATTGGCGGTCCACAAGACGATGACTTTGTCTACGCCACTCGACTGGTGGAAGTCTCTTATGTCTGCTCTGACCTGCTCCACCTGCTCTGCCATGGTCCCTGTAAGGACGTTGTCTGCTCGACTCTCTTGGTTAGCAGCAATGAATCCTGGGATAGATATGGAGGGTCTGGGTTTCAGGCAGCTCATGTGAGGTCGGAGCTGCTCTTGTAACGACCAGTCAAAGACCTGGGCCCGCTCCATTGCACAGCCAAGGTCCATTGAGGAGATGTCCCAGCCGTCAAAGACGATATCATTAGGGTGCACCATGGGTAGGAGGTCACGGAAGGGCACGTTGACCTCGCCCTCCGGCCCTGACCCGAGACAAACCGTAGACGCCTGCAGCAGGGAGCCGAAATAGTTTGCTTTCTTCTCTCCAGTCTTGGTCCTCCAGGTGAGGCCCAGCTTGTTGGCGAGCACCGCCGCTGTGACGGTGGTCCCGTTGTTGCCCCCCCAGCCCACCAGCATCACACCCAGCCGGGGCACGCGCCGCTCCGTGCGAAATGTCATCTCGCTGGTGGAGGGGGACACCGTGATGTTGCTCCCTTCTCTGTGCACTGATGTGGTTTGGTAGGAATACTGAGCCTCAATGTGTTTGTCTGTGTATCTCACATTGGGACTGTTAATGTGGATGTTCGCTGACATAGCTGCAGTCTTTTCCCTCAGGTGTGTAAAACGTCCTTAATGTAAATTTCTATAAAGATTCTGTGTTCGCCTGACAAGATTCACCCACAAATATACTTTGTCAATCTGCCGCAATGACCATCGTATATGTTATGATTGTGGAGGGCCACAGATGCATCATCAGTGATGTCACAAAGCACTGATGAGGTCATATCATCAGTGATGTCACAATGGCTCGGGTAACAACATTGTGACATGACATCACTGATGGCGTCACAAGTGAGGTCATAGACATTGTGACATCATCAGTGATGTGAAGACCCCATCTGCAGTAGCGCGGTGAGAGGCAAATGATTATTTGAAATTAATACACATATGGATTCACTCACAAAAGTGCAACTAGAAATACCAAGAAGTAAGGCCACTATTCTTCGCCACAATTATGTTCCTTTTAAAGGGATAAAATAGAGAGAGAACTTTCTCTCTATTTTACTGGTTTTGATTTTTTTTAACGTTCAATAATGCATTTTACTTGTTCTTTTACACAAACCTCTTTTGCCTCTTTGTAATCTCTTTTATTTATCTATGCTCTTTTCTTTTATCTATTTTATGTCTTTTCATCTCTTTTATGTAAAGCACTTTGAATTGCCTCTGTATATAAAATGTGCTATACAAATAAAACTTGCCTTGCCTCGTCTGCAACACAGATGTTCTTCCTGAACTCCACTTGCCACTTAGACATGAACTCATGAACTCAGGCCATAAACTCATGAACACTATATGGAAATGGATCACACAGGAGGCCGTTTTACGAGCTTATGAAACATGCAGTTATGACCATAAGCAATTCAAAGAGGATTTTGTGGAATATGTGCACGTACACGGGTAGGTGTCCCCCATATGAAAAGAACCCTCTCCTGCAATGCCCATCTCAAACAATGAACAGATGACCTGATGCATGAACGTAAGCTGTTGCTTATGGCTATTCCTATTGATCAGACCAGAGGATCACGCTGAGGAACATACAGTAGGTCTGTGCTCACTCAGCTGGAGACTACTGTAGAAGGTTGAGTGTTGCCCGTTTGCCCAAACGTATCCCAGAAAAGACCACTTCTCTGTTCCCAGGTCTATTTGTACCAGAAGCTTCAATGAGAGATGTTTCATCATTATTCCACCAGATATGCAATAGGGCTATAGGGGAAATCTTGAATCTGGACTTTGAACTGAGCACCCCGACGCACTTCAAACAGGATGTCACACACTTTGCCTGGGCTCATAGAGGGAAAATGGGGGCTATAAAAAAGAAAGGTTTTCTTCTGTCTCCCTCTCCATCTATCCTCGATGTGAAGGACCTCTCCGCAGCACTTTAAGAGCTATTTCACGAGGCATGGTAGCTTAGCCCAAAGTGCTTCGTGCTCATACAGGCACACTCATGCTGCGTACACATTACACCAGAAGCAGTTGAACACACACACGCCTATCCATCCTTTGACGTTGCCACTCAGAGCAGATGTTGCCACCTCCACCTGCCCACTGGCACTGTGTGAGTGAGTGTGTGGACTCCATTAGGCCATCACACAACTGCCCGGAATCACTATGTAGCGCGCTTAATCGGATCTCCCGCCTAGGAGCTGCTACGTGTAAACAGTAGAAACCCCGGAAACTGTCATAAGCAGCTTTGGCTGTAATTAAACTTTTACCTATCCTGTAGGCAGCAAACCAACGCATCCACTTGTCTAATAAATGCACAATTGCCAAAGGTATATTTAATTAGCCAATTCCAAGATTCGAACCTGATTGATAGTCATAACAGCTCTATCAAAGGAGCTGAAGCACCTGTGTGGCTACCTGAGCTTATAGCCAGGTGTTGCATCTCTGCACGTCGCATCGGTACACTGACGGGACCAACAGACCAATCATATCAACTGACCGACTGAGCGACTTAGTTGCAAAAAAAAACAAAAAAACAATTCCAGTAGACGTCTTTGCAAGAAGCCATGATGCAGTGCTCTCATTACGCAGTTAACATGTTTTGAGACTATTTGATGTAGCCTGGTTTATATCACAGTGACTTGGGAAGACTACAAACACAGCTGGTATAGCTTCACACTGAAATAGAGCAGTCCAGTCAAAAGGCGGAACTAACTAGAATAAGAAAAATGTAGAGTCCTATTTCAATCTTCCTGCATGTGACCCATATTTATTTGGCCGCTGAGTCGGCTTTGAAAAAGCAGCATAGAACAGTGCCCAAGGGCTTATGTAAACTTTCTACAGCCTGTTTGATACTCAGACACACAGAGATGGACTTGAAACGTGAAAAATAAGTTTTCTGGACTTTCATAAGCCAGCGTCACTCAAGATAGTATAGTTCTGTATTAAAAACAATACGTCAGCAGCAACATTGAGAATGCATGTGTAACTGTCACACGCCCTAATAATTACCCTTGTGGCCGGTGTCAGCAGTGTAACTTCACCTACAAAACCAATTGTTTTTACCATCCCCACAGTGGAAAAAAATATATAAAATCAAAAGTGTTATCTCATGCTCCACTGTCAATGTAATCTATATGCTCCATTGTCCATGTGGACTTTCGTATACAGGTAAGTCATTGAGACCACTCAAAACCCGTATCTCTGAACACCGCAGCACAATCAGAAATAATGTAACATCCAGCCCGGTGGATGTCCACTTTACCTCTGCTAAACATCCTGTATCCACTCTCAAATACATTGGGATTGAGGCTATTAAACTGCCACGCAGAGGGGGTGACATCAACAACTTGCTACTCCAAAGAGAACTGTTCTGGATACACACATTGGGCACTCTGGCCCCTAAAGGCCTTAATGAGGAATTCGATATGAGACCTTTTCTATAGAGGATGATGTAATCCTGTACTCCAACATGTTACTAGGATGTCCCTATTGTGATGCTTTTCTCTCTCTATTGTTCTCTCTCTCTTCTGGTGTTAATCTCTATTACATAAGTGGTACTTCTGTATATATATATTTTAAATATTTGCTATTTGTTATTTTAAGTAATAGACTAGGTCCCCATTTCTGCAAATGCAGTATGTTGTGGTTAATGGAGGTGCCTCCAGAGATGTATTTGTTTGGGCCTCTTCCAAATTAATTCTACTTGACTATACTTACTGTAAACCAGAGTCCACAAACTACTCCCTTCTGGGGGGCAACTATAGTTGTCCTGCTCGTTTATATACAGTATATATTCTTTTAGAATGATCTGTCATGTGATGTATTGATATGGGTATTTAAGACGCCACTTCAGAAAGCGTCTGAGGAAGGGCCGGTGTGGCCCGAAACGTCACTCTGGTTTGCAAATAAAAAAAACCAACGGGAGCTCTCTTGGTGTGCGGATCGTTCTTTTTCACTGTAAGTTAACCTTTTTGATCCAGCACCCTGGCCCAGTGTGGCCCAGTGTGGCCCAGTTTGGCCCAGTGTGGCCCAGTTTGGCCCAGTGTGGCCCAGTGTGGCCCAGTTTGGATGTGTGTCCCTGTCTACTTTTTAACTGTCACACACCGCCTGTACCCCCTGTTTCCAATCAACTCAACACAAGCAAATACAAAAGCCACGACGGGGTGACAGTATGTCATGCAGAATTATTAGAATTATTGCAGAAATAGACTCAATAAAAACAATAAAACAAGACAAGGGTAAGCACCAGGGGAGTTTCCCGGCAGGACATATGTTTTCGCCATTCTCCCGAGTGGATTTGGTTTGGATTTGGCTACGCTGATTGGCTGAAGGAGTTGTCCGTCAAGGCAAATTGTACTGTATCACCCAAGGAAATCGCTGTGGGCGGCTGGAAGTCCAGAGTGCAGCGAAACAGAATGTGAGGTTAAGTTAACACAATGTTTTTTTTCCCCAGGCTAACACAACAGACCTACTGTATCGTACTGTACATAGTATGTGATAACCAAACGCTTGGCCGTACCGAAGTGTAGAGGTAGCCCTCGCTGTTCATGGCAACGTAGAGCCCCGTCTTGGTGCTCTGGATGGCGACTATCCTGAGCCCCACAGGAATCAAGTTGAACTGCACTGCAAAAACAGAGCGGGGACGCGGGTTGGAGGAGAGGGAGAGAGAGAGAGAGAGAGAGATGTTAGGGCAATCATTCTTTTCCTTAAACGTTTATAGTGGTTCCTCGCGGTATAAAAAGACAATTGCTTTCCAGCTGTCTCCTATTTCATCCTCCCAATTGTACAGTATATCTGTCAGGTGGCGATGTGAGAGGTTACGAGAGGGAGATTTAGGTGGAATGAAGTGGAGTTGCTGGTACACCTTAGGTCAGACAAACCCGGGAGTGACAGTACAGAGGACTCCCTTGTGTGTGTGTGTGTGTGTGGGGGGGGTAGAGAGCAAAGAGGGAGAGTGCATAGCTGAGGCGAGAGCTTGGAGAATACATTAGGAAGTGACATCTCCGGAGTACTGCTTTGAATTCATCTCCTCCTATCCCGACACAGTAAACAGCACTTTGTAATGCACTTCACCCACTCCCTGCCTGTGGGAACCTTGGATCTCTTATGTGCATAGCTCTCCATAGAAACTAACTTCAACCTGGCCACTGGACCAGCGATCATGGTGTGCGTGTGTGTGGGGGAGGGGTGTGTGTGTGTGTGTGTGTTCGAGGCAGTTTTTTATGCCTAGGGGCGCCTGCATATGTTCACATCATTTGCTTGCCTGAGTATTTATGCCTGTATTTCCATGCATTTCTGAATTTGTGTACTGTTGAGTGGGTGTGTGTCTCAGCCCTCAGGTGTGTCTCAAAGGGCTCCACCGGAATGAGTCTAGCTAAATCTAACCAAACACAATCAATAAGCAGAAACTGAACAACGGTCATGGCCGCCATGAGTGGGAAGAGGTTGGGAAGGGCTGGTCTAACTACAGCCTAACACCTACACTCTAACCCAGCCTAACCTACACCCTAACCCACCCTAACCTACACTCTAACCCAGCCTAACCTACACTCTAACCCAGCCTAACCTACACTCTAACCCAGCCTAACCTACACTCTAACCCAGCCTAACCTAGACCCTAACCCAGCCTAACCTACACCCTAACCCAGCCTAACCTACACCCTAACCCAGCCTAACCTACACTCTAACCCAGCCTAACCTACACTCTAACCCAGCCTAACCTACACCCTAACCCAGCCTAACCTACACCCTAACCCAGCCTAACCTACACCCTAACCCAGCCTAACCTACACCCTAACCCAGCCTAACCTACACTCTAACCCAGCCTAACCTACACTCTAAGCCAGCCTAACCTACACCCTAACCCAACTTAACCTACACTCTAAGCCAGCCTAACCTACACTCTAACCCAGCCTAACCTACACTCTAAGCCAGCCTAACCTACACCCTAATCCAACAGCGCTCAGCCTTGACCCTATTACAATTAGGGGGGAAATAAAGTATTCTCCTTTTGCTGGGGACCCCCTGGAACCCACTCAACGGCCCCTGGGGTTCCACAGACTCTGAGAGCCACTGATCTAGCAGCTAATCTACAGCCTAACCTTCCGCCTAACCTACTGGCATCCCTCAGCCAGGTCAGGGCAGTCAGGGCATCCCTCAGCTAGGTCAGGGCAGTCAGGGCATCCCTCAGCTAGGTCAGGGCAGTCAGGGCATCCCTCAGCCAGGTCAGGGCAGTCAGGGCCCCCCTAGAAGCACACAAGGAAAAAACTCCCAAGGAAACCATAGCAGGAGAAAAAATTAAGGGGCCACAGGCAAGTAGGGATTCCCCACCGTGTGTGTGTGTGTGTGTGTGTGTGTGTGTGTGTGTGTGTGTGTGTGTGTGTGTGTGTGTGTGTGTCAAGTCAAGTCAAGTCAAGTTTATTTATATAGCCCTAATTCACAAGCATGTCTCAGAGGGCTTCACAGAAAGTATGTCTAGCTGATTCTAGCTAACACACAGTAACAAGAATATACAGAATAAAGATAACATTTGAACATTTGAAGAAAGCAGGAGAGTGGAGGAGGGAGGGAGAGGGAGGAGGGAGGAGAGGGGTATTAGGTGGGGAGAAAATAGGAAATGTGGAGGAGGAGAGAACAGAGGAGGAGAGATGAGGGTGCAGGGGAGGGAGAGCCAGGGTAGGGGTAGGGTCTAGGGTTGGGGGAGGGGAGGGAGTAGGATACGGGCCCGGATTAGGGCGAGGGTGGGGAGAAATGGGACATGTGGAGGAGGAGAGAACAGAGAAGGAGAGGGTGCGCGTGTGTCTCTATGTATTCTCAAGAGTCTTGAGCGTGGGGCCTGGAGCGCCCTCTAAAACAGAGCCTTATAAGATGTGACATGGTAAGTTGAGTGATATTGACAAAATGGCCCCTAGTTACCGGCCACGGCGTGGTCGCATCGCTACGAGGACCGGCGTGCTACCCTGACGACGGAAGCGCCCTCAGCGATCGATTGGATCAAAGGGGACAGAATGTGACCAAGGAGAGAACCGAAACGAGCGAGATTCAAAAGTTTGAACACAATATATTAATATGAAAACCTACTAGTAGTTTTCTTTTCTTGCTTTCTCTGCTGCCTGTTCTTTCAAATTTGCGTGTCTGAAAGGAGCATTATATACCTTCATCAAATCTCAGATGATTTATTTGTCAGTGTTTGTAGTATCAGGTTTGACTCATGGCTGCCAATGACTCCAATACAATAAGAATTAATATTAATGTCAGTCATTAAATACTGTTACAATACTAATACTAATACTCAGTACAGTTTGTCAAGTGAGTTACAGGGTTACATTAGAATACTTTATGTAGAAAAAACAAAACAAAGAACTGATTTTGGTGTAGTTTTGGGAGATTATTATTAATATTATTATTATTATTATTATTATTTATTTTGCATAAAGTGACAGCGTGGGTTGTCAAAATGACAAATGCCTTAAGTCTCAAGAGCCATTATACAAATCAATTTCCAAATCAAAAGTTCTGCCAAGTTAAGTTATGGAAGGAAGAGTGAAAGTCAATGCTGGCAGTGGCCACTGCAGATGGACAAAGGACTGGCTGTCATCCCGTATTGAAACCAGCACTCCAATGCAAATGCCTCATACTACAATGCAGGGCGTTCGGCAAATTGCACATACCTCTCGACCCCCACCTTTACCCACATCTCTCTCTCTCTCTCTCTCTCTCTCTCTCTCTCTCTCTCTCTCTCTCTCTCTCTCTCCCCCTCTCTCTCTCCCCCCCTCTCTCTCTCTCTCTCTCTCTCTCTCTCTCCCTCTCTCTCTCTCTCTCTCTCTCTCCTCTCTCTTCTCTCTCTCTCTCTCTCTCCCCTCTCTCTCCCCCCTCTCTCTCTCTCTCTCCCCCTCTCTCTCCATCTTCGGGGTGCTGCTTCTATTTGCTCTATCGATCCCTGCATCTCAAACGTCGGTTTCGCAAATGAACAAGGTGTCACCAAAGACCATGGCCGAGATGACAAATAGAGCAGAGCACACACGGCCTCCTCCCTCCTCCTTTCTGCCCTTCCTCTCTCTCTCTCTCTCTCTCTCTCTCTCTCTCTCTCTCTCTCTCTCTCTCTCTCTCCTCTCTCTCTCTCTCTCTCTCTCTCTCTCTCTCTCTCTCTCTCTCTCTCTCTCTCCCTCTCGCTCTCTCTCTCTTATGCACCGATGCCCTCCCTGAGGTGCCTGTGACCCCCCGGTAACCCGATGTACACACACACACACATACATTCTAACCTTCTCACACTCCAGGGCCGGCGCCAGGATGAAATGACTGAGGGGCTGTTATAACTGGCGAGGGGGCTGATTTTTTTTTTTTTTAAATATGATATTTTTATATCGTAAAACATAGGTTATATACCCGCTATGCCTATTTCTGGACTTTCTAACCATAATAACCTCTGAAAAGCGCAATAACACAAGAAAGACTACTATTCAAAATCAAATAAAACATTTATTTCACAGCAGCAGATTAAGGCATTAATAGAGGTTCAAGGGTTCATAGGTTCAAATTTAATAAATAGCTACATCTCTGACACCTTGTGACAACCAAAGCACAGCAAATAGCGCTTCCCTGCCAATTCTGAAACAACAGAGCTATGTTTACAGGGGGTAGCCTACATCAACTTAAACTGATCAAATTTGATGAAGACTGCAGAAACAGCAGCCTAAACATGTCAGGTACAAACATTGCCTAACTGGCCTTTATAGATTAACTGTTCTTTAAAAAAAAAAAAAAAAAAAAAAAAAAAAAATTCAAGTGAGGGGGCCGAAAATTGAACTGAGGGGGCTAAGCCCCCTGAGGCCCCCTCGTGGCGCCGGGCCTGTCACACTCTCTCACTCACACACACACACACACACACACACACACACACACACACACACACACACACACACACACACACACACACACACACACACACACAGTACTGCCCCCTCCTCTCAATTTCCTCCTCTCTTATCTTTCGCCAATTACTTCTTCCTTCTCACCGTTCATCTCTCCTATTATCTTTCATTTCTCTCTCTCTTTCTCTGCATGCATCCTCCCATCCCTCCCCCAGTGGTGTAGTTATAACAAAGTAATAATACTTCATCGCAGTACTTAAATATATTTTGGGAGTATATCTGTACTTTACTCGAGTATTTATATTTCATTTCCCCTAAGCATCTTCGTGACTCGTTACTACAAAATAAAAAGGGAAGACATTTGGTAGCCTGCGTGCAAGCAGGTTTGGTGAATCAGTGCTGCGGCGGTAACGCACCAAAATGTTGTTTGCCAACCGCTATAAAACTCGAGAAGGCATGTCGGACATGAACATGCAGTAGAATCAATGATGACTGCATGATTCTATTTGATTTTATTAACAGCATTTACTTGTACGTTTACTTCCAATACTTAAAAGGAACACTCCGCTGATTTTCAACCAGCTTTGTATCATTACAAAATCAGCAGTATATCAGAAAACTGTCAACAGTTTGGCAGACATTCATTTCGTTTGACAGTTATTGAGAGTTGATTTGAGCTCAGCTGTGTGGACCAGTGATGTCATTCATGCACAAATGACATCACTGGTACCATTCTATCTGACTTTAACTTGTGTGGCTTTCAGGTATACACACCACTGCCCAAATAGAGACAGAGTTTGGATCCTCTCTCATCCTCCAATCAAAAGGAGCTGTGCTTATCACATGGATTACACACCTCCCTGCCTGCCCCCCCCCCCTCTCTCTGTTTTCTCCTCTTTTCCCTCCATCCTCCTCTCTCCTGCTCTCCTTTTTGACTCCCTCCCTTCACTCTCTTTCTCTCTCCATCACATCCTCTCACACCCTCTCTCTCTTCCTGTAGACACCCGGCCAGTCGCAGAGGAGACCACTAGATTAATTAAAAGCCTTTTGACTGAGAGACAGAGAGAGGGGGAGGGAGGGAGGGAGGGAGGGAGGGAGGGAGGGAGGGAGGGAGGGAGGGAGGAGAGGGGAGGGGAGAGAGCACAGGAGAGGGAGGTGGGGCTGTTAGTGAATCGATGGCACAAGTCAATTTGAGGCCTGAGATCATCTAGACAATAAATAAAGCAGGAGAGAGGCGATGTGGGGTTTGGAGAGGAACAGCGGGGGCATGGAGGTAAGCTGTGCAGAGGGCATCTCTGGGCTGTTTGTTGCTGCAGTGCAGTATTGTATTGTGCGGCGCGTTGGGACTCCGCGGGGACGAGACGAGAGGAGGATTAGAGAGCGTGGCTGCAGCAGCCAGCGGCCCTCTGGACAGGCGCCGCTCAATCTCCACTTCGTGTTTGCGTGGAGCTGATTCAAGCTCGTCCTCGCAAGGGAAACGACATGGCTCCAAAGAAGTGTTCTTAAGGCCCACTAGATGGCACTCTGAGCCCACCAGTGGTTGAGAAACACTGTTGTAGAATAACCTAATCGTGGTCATGTTAAACAAGAACTTCTTCTATTAAACATTATTTATTTCAGACATGGACTGCAGTTCAAATTGCTTTATATAGACAGCATACAACAAAATTGCGAGAAACACTACAGAATTTAAGCGACCTTGGGTTCTGTGAAAGGTGCTATATAAATCCACAACATTCTTATTATAAAAGGAATCCATTCCGATTAGAGGAACATAGCCTACGGTAAAACATTTAAAACACAAGTAACCATACATAGAGGGGAGATTTTCAAGTGTTCTCCAATTTTAAACACTAAAGGGTGCATGAAAGAAAGGAAAAAGGGGAAAACACAAGAGGAACAGTGGACACAAGTATCTCCTTTTGCCTGACGCGGCTGGATCTGCCAGTGTTTCGTCATTAAGAAGGTGTTAAGAATGCCCCAGACCCTTCTTACAAAACCTTCTTAACGAAAGATCATCTTAGCGCTAAGAAGCTTTTGGGAAACGCAGCCTTCTTAACGAAAGATAATTTTAGGCTAAGAAGCAATCGGGAAACGCGTTGGCTTCGTTGGCTTCTTACGGGAGCCTTAAGAAGGGTCAAAGAAGCTTCTTAGCGCTAAGAAGCTTTTGGGAAACGCATGCCTTCGTAATGAAAGATCATCTTAGGCTAAGAAGCAATTGGGAAACCCGTTTGCTTCTTAAGGGGGCCTTAAGAAGGGTTAAAGAAGCTTATTAGCGCTAAGAAGCTTTTGGGAAACCCAGCCAATGTTGGTCGATCTTCAAGCGGGTTCAAACGAGCGATGTTAACGAATGCGACCTCTTGCGGTCGTGTGAGTAAGTGCGTGCGTGCAGTGCATACGCCAGAGTCGGGAGCTGTAACCAGGAAGTAGTGGCGACCCTCTGGTGGTCTTTACCATAATGACATATCGAAATAGCTTGCTTGAGTAGTTTCCGCGTCTTTCAACTGCCTCGTCGCGAGAGACCCGGTTCACCTCCTGATGTGTTCCGTGTTGAACCGTAACCCAAACCATAACCAAGTTGTTTTAGCTGCCTAAACATAACCGACGTTTAAACATAACTGCGTGCCGAGGCGTATCGCCTGCATGCACCGTTTCCCTCATATATGTCGTTTTGGGAGTCACTGGAAATACTTATTTTGTCGTTTCGGTATGAGGACATGTTGGCTGATTGGATAACGGCATGGTGATGTGATAGCTGCTCAGGCTGGACAAGATTAAGAACGATTACATCCGAGGAACCGCCCATGTCTCGCAGTTTGGACAGAAAGTGAGAGAGGCAAAACTGAGATGGTATGGACATGTGCGGAGGAGGGAGGTGGGGTACATCGGGAGGAGGATGGTGGAGATGGAGCTGCCAAGAAAGAGGAGGAGGGGAAGGCCCAAGAGGAGGTTCATGGACGCAGTGAAGGAGGACATGCAGGCAGCGGGCGTGACGGAGGACGATGCAGAGGACAGGAACCGAAGGAAACAGATGATCCGCTGTGGCGACCCCTGACGGGAACAGCCGAAAGAAGAAGAAGAAGAAGAAGATGTGATAGCTGCTCAGCTATCTAAAAGTCACTCATGTTAAGTGAGTTCCAAAGACAATACTGCGACTGCGTACTGTACTCAGTCTACTGTACATTATTGTTTGTACATTGTCTTGTTATTGTATTCTCTAGGCTCAATGGGATTGACCTCTCCTCATCAAGAGAGACCTGAACGACATTCACAAACATGGCAAAGAAAATACACAATATGTTTCAGTCACATGTTGCAGCAGTTATTGCTTTAAAGTATCCACCTTATTTTTGGCGGCCATGATGCACCATGGGCACTGCTTCCTTCTGCTGTCCTCTTCCCCCGTTACGTCTAGCTTGACACAACACAGCCCGTCTAATGTACCCGTCTGTAAACGGTGCAGCTGAGCTGATAAATGCCGACTTGTTCAACGAGCAACAGGTTAGCGGATGTGATAGATAACATCATTAGGTTACATTCCCAAAACGAGTGTTATTTTGTGACGAACAAACTTTTAACGTCGGAGTTCGACAAGGAAATGCGATGCGAGGAGGCACGCGCTGCAGTCATGGGCTGCAGTGCAGAGTAGCCTACTATCCAGGCAGCGTCAAGCCAGCGTAAACACAGCTGCTCACGTTCTAGACCGGATATTGCTCCCAGAATTATTTTACAGCGGGAGCCTCACAAAAATAAGGTGGATAGAGACACTGCGTAACGCGTCATCATTCAGAAGCCACGCCCAAGACGGGGGAAAACAGAAACCCCCCCTCCAATCCTGGCGTTCTCCTATGTCGCGTGCATGGTTGCGTGTTGCACAAAAAGATTGTATATACGGACAGGGCCGTAGCCAGGGATTTCGGGCCCCATGAAAGGATATCACATCGGGCCCACGGATGCAAATTTTGGCCATTTGACGCATGCAATTTAGAGGAATATCTCATTTTAAATCAGAGAGTTCCCCAAACTTTTGAGTAGCCAGTCAGATTGAAAAAGTTGCCGGATCATGTTCGCGGCGTTTGTTCCAGTGGTCCTTTTCCCAATTAATAAACAAACCTCAAATATGTATCGATGAGTGTGACAATTGAAATAATACCGAACAAATATTGTCATGCCGCAACCCAGGAACTTGATAGATGATAGATGATAGAGAGGACCACAAAAAAATGCCCTCGCCACCAGAGGGCCAGATTTTGCTGAGGGTTGGGGGCCGAACGGCGCTGGTGCAGAAAAATTTGGGGCATTTGAAGTCAGGTTTAGAGGAATAACTAATTTTAAATTAACAGTTGTGATGTCATTATTCAGTCTTAAACACCAATATTTGAGCCTCTTCTCACTCTATGTCACCACTTGCTCTCCCTGCAGGGCTTGAAATTAGCTTTTTTGGCCACCTGCCAATATGGCTGCTAGAAGTTACCAGCCAATTAGAATGTCCACTAGCCAAAATGTTTTTCTTGAAATAAACCAGAATAATGAGTGGGTTAATTTAAGCATAAGTATCAGTAAGTGGCCCTGGATTCTCAAAGCCTGTGTTGAGGGTCACACGAACAAAAATGCACTCTTGAAGCTAAATAAATCCAAAACCAACAAGTTAATTATTTAAATTTTTTACTTCAATGTAGAACAGTCAATTCTTACACAAGATTACTTTTAGCCTTTTAGTCATAAAGATTATTGAAAGATATTCCATATTCCAGACTGAAATGTTATAACAGAAGTAGAGTATTGGCCAGAATGACATGAACATTTGGACACTTATTCAGCGGGTATCTTGTATGTTGCGTTCAGGTGCACTGTTTAAAATAAATAAATAAATAAAAATGTTGGGGCCCCTGTCAGTCAAGGGCCCTTGGAATCGACCACACTTTCCTCCGTGATACTACGGCCCTGTATACGGAAGATGAACACTCCAACTTACTTCCTTGAAAGCTAGATCCACATTTTTCTTCTCGCCAATTCTCAATGGCTTCCTTGTTTTGCTCAGGAGTACAAAAAAACTTTAACTGGCAATTTTTTACATTTGTTGTCTGCGCAGCCCACCACACAACAGCTTTTAGCTATGTTTAATTCAAGGAAAATTACGCTGGTGTGTGGAAATGAATGGAGCTTTTCCCCCGTGATGGGCGTGGCCTATTGCATGCAGTGTCTCTATTGTGCTATCTGGTGGTTCGTTAACACACAGTAAGATGGACTACGTTTAAAGGCTAATTAAGTGTGTGCGTCTTATCATTTGGCACTTTGATGACCCCTCATGTCTACTGTGGGCATTACATTGTTTTATAAATGGTAAATGGCCTGCATTTATATAGCGCTTTTATCCAAAGCGCTTTACAGTCAGTAAGTACATTCACCCATTCACACACCGATGGCGGCAGGTTACCACGCAGGGTGCTGGCACACCAACGGGAGCAATTTGGGGTTCAGTGTCTTGCCCAAGGACAGTTCGACATGCAGACTGGAGGAGCCTGGAATTGAACCACCGACCTCTTTTATCCAAAGCAATTAGTGGTCGACCCGCTCTACCTCCTGAGCTACAGCCGCCCCTAAGCCCCTAAGCCGTTTTAGGGCCAGCTTATGCTTTCCTTACATTGCTATTGACTTCAGTGCAAATTCTAAAATGCATCAACGCTGCATTTGAAGGCCCCGGTTTGTGTCTGTGTGGGCGCTCCTTTGCTGCAAAATCATCCATTATCTAATTGCCTGCTATTCCTGTTTACTTGTGTTTACAAAGCTGACGTTTAGGAAGGCAGGGTGTTACAGTAATCATATGACTGACTTGGGATCAGCTTCACATCATATAATAACCTGTGTAAAAAGTTGATAAATTGACCTCATGTCACCCGTGTCTGATTTGCACACCCATAAAGAATTTCCCAGCAATCATTGTCACAGTGATGAACAACTTCCACAGATGAAAAATGAAGCCTCTCCGAAGTGTTTTAGCGACACTTTCCAGGCCCTGCGAGTTCAATTCAATTCAAAATCCCAGACCAAGCAATGAATAGGACTGACGTTAAAGAGGGTAGATGGAGAGTCATCTGTAGCCAATGAAGAGGAGCAAAGAAACCTCAAAAACCAATTATCCTCTGAGTGTCCATGATGAATCGTCTCCTCCAAGCCCAGAAGGTAGCTGTGTGTGTTGTTTTAGTGTCTGAGGGGCTATGAGCTGTGTGTGTTGTTTTAGTGTCTGAGGGCTATGAGCTGTGTGTGTTGTTTTAGTGTCTGAGGGGCTATGAGCTGTGTGTGTTGTTTTAGTGTCTGAGGGCTATGAGCTGTGTGTGTTGTTTTAGTGTCTGAGGGGTATGAGCTGTGTGTGTTGTTTTAGTGTCTGAGGGGTATGAGCTGTGTGTGTTGTTTTAGTGTCTGAGGGGTATGAGCTGTGTGTGTTATTTTAGTGTCTGAGGGGTATGAGCTGTGTGTGTTGTTTTAGTGTCTGAGGGGCTATGAGCTGTGTGTGTTATTTTAGTGTCTGAGGGGTATGAGCTGTGTGTGTTATTTTAGTGTCTGAGGGGTATGAGCTGTGTGTGTTGTTTTAGTGTCTGAGGGGCTATGAGCTGTGTGTGTTATTTTAGTGTCTGAGGGCTATGAGCTGTGTGTGTTGTTTTAGTGTCTGAGGGGTATGAGCTGTGTGTGTTGTTTTAGTGTCTGAGGGCTATGAGCTGTGTGTGTTATTTTAGTGTCTGAGGGGTATGAGCTGTGTGTGTTGTTTTAGTGTCTGAGGGGTATGAGCTGTGTGTGTTATTTTAGTGTCTGAGGGGTATGAGCTGTGTGTGTTATTTTAGTGTCTGAGGGGTATGAGCTGTGTGTGTTATTTTAGTGTCTGAGGGGTATGAGCTGTGTGTGTTATTTTAGTGTCTGAGGGGTATGAGCTGTGTGTGTTATTTTAGTGTCTGAGGGGTATGAGCTGTGTGTGTTATTTTAGTGTCTGAGGGGTATGAGCTGTGTGTGTTATTTTAGTGTCTGAGGGGTATGAGCTGTGTGTGTTTTAGTGTCTGAGGGGTATGAGCTGTGTGTGTTGTTTTAGTGTCTGAGGGGCTATGAGCTGTGTGTGTTGTTTTAGTGTCTGAGGGGCTATGAGCTGTGTGTGTTGTTTTAGTGTCTGAGGGGTATGAGCTGTGTGTGTTATTTTAGTGTCTGAGGGGCTATGAGCTGTGTGTGTTGTTTTAGTGTCTTTTCCCCCCCAGTAAGGGTAAAAATATCTAGATCCAGAATACGAGAATAAATTAATTTACATGTATGCAATGTGTGCGGAAAAACAATAGTAGAATGAAAAGAAAGTGTACAAAAATGTATATAAATAAAAATGTATATAAAAAAATGACAAATGAGAAAATGTGACATGAAAAAAGGAACGTATCTAATGAATAAAGAAAAATGAATTATATCTCAATCATTTTTATCCAGTCACCCACAACAAATGTTCTGAGTCGAAGTTGTTAATGGATCGACATTGGACGATATTTAATGTTAAGTATACCCAGAATGAGAAAGTGGTATACTGATAGATCACCTTTATTCAATCTCCAATGAGAATGAGATCATTGTACCTGATTCCAATACAGATTAAGGAATATTTCAGGCAAATTTTACATTGGCATTAAGTGGAATGATCTCACTCTACTGGCAGATTGTCACCATTTGCTTTAAGACAAATTACATTATCAAGACTCAATACGTGACTAAATGACTTGTAGCAGTGTATGGCCGCGACCCTGATTTCCCTGGTGGTGCGCGACTCCGATGACGAGACAAGTACACTGTCCTGTTATTTAACTTCTACCTCGTCCCCAAGGCTTTCCTCTCCGTAACTGATTTCTCCCAGCCGTTATCTGCCTTCTTTTCAGTGCATCTATCTCTCCCCCACCCTTCTCTCTCTCTCTCTCTCTCTCTCTCTCCCTCTCTCTCTGTCTTTTTGGCCCCGCCCTGTCGTGAATTAACAACCTTTGCTGTGTCTCCCTCTGTGCCTTTGTATACCTCTCTCCATCAGTCTTCTTTATTTGTTCCCTTTCAATTCCCCCGCTCCCCGCTGTCGTTCACTCCTTCCCGCCAAACCAATATACCTTCTCGAACCCGATACCTTTTCCCCCCACGTCCATCCGTCTTTGTCCCGCCTTACCCTATAGCCTTCTCCATCTTTCTCTTCGCAGCTCTCTCCCTCGTCTTTCTGCCCACACTGTTCGCCAGAGTAATAATGTCTGCATTGTATGAACTGCAATCCACGGATATGTAGAATATCGCATTTCTGAACCAAAAAAAAAATTCACATTTCTGGATATCAACCTTATAGAGATTCTGCTATTGAAATAGCGCGGTGGCTAGTAAGAGCGTTGTGCTCGGGCGGATGGAGGGCGTGAACACTTCACACCAGAGAGCCATGTTCAAAGTCTACAATAGACCTTATTCGCTAACCCCGGACGGCGCCATATTGTTGACATACCGTTCTGCAGCTGACAACTATAGTATAGTAATGTTCCATTACAAAATAGCGATAGTGATGACAGCAATAAAAAACCCAGAGTTGTTGTTTGTATGCTGCCGTTAATGCCTGTAATAATAAACAAAAGAAAAAAACGAGGTGAACAGACTTTGCTGTGAGGAGCTGTCAGAAAGCTTCACCTGTCTCTCCCAACTATCCACACATCTCCTGTGTGCTGACGTATTCCTCAGTCTCGCTCCCTTCATGTCTGTGGACGGTAGAGATAGAAACAAACCACGGGGACTTTATTGCTGTCATTACTACAGCCATGCCTAACGCAGGTCACCATCCGAACACAACAGGAACGATAACGGCGGCTAGCTTCCTATAAACGCTGCTCTCACATAGGCTGTCACTTAAGAGCTGCAGCGCTTTGTCGAGAACATGGCAGCGGTGGGCGTGCCCGTACGTGAGTGACGTCAATCGAATAAGGTCTATAGTCTTTCAACCTTAAGTCACATTTAACGTTTTTGGTTATTTAAGCCTAACCCAAACCAAGTTGTTTTACTTGCCTAAACATTACCAAAGTAGTCAAAGTTGCGTTTAACGTATTTTGTTGCCGCCATTTTGTTTCAAATTTACCTTGAGATTATACGACGTTTTATTCTGGCGACTGGGTTGCTCTCTGTCTCCCCCTTTTCTTTTTCCTCTGCCGTGTATATCCCAGTCTCCCCCCTCGTTTTGTACTCCTCGCCCTCTCTCTCTCTCTCATCCTCGTCAGCCCACTCTTGGACTTGTTTTTTTCCCTTAGCTCGCCCTTTTTTCTTTTCGCATTTTTCGTTCGATCGCTTTTGTTTTTTTTGTTCTCTCCCTTGAATGCTATATAGCTCACACAGTGCCAAGTTACCCTCCTCTGCCTTTCAACTCTTTCAATCTTTCTTTCCCCCCATCTGCCCTTTGTGAAGAGGCGTTATCGAACACCGGGGGAAAGTGAGAGAAAGAGAGACAGAGAGAGAGAGAGAGAGAGAGAGAGAGAGAGAGAGAGAGAGAGAGAGAGAGAGAGAGAGAGAGCAGACGTGTCCCAGAGCGGAGATAAGTACAATTTCCCATCAACAACACTTGCTGTGGATCAGGCTCCTCCATATATGGCTTTCCCATGTTCACCCTGGAAGTCAATAGCGGCATCGCTTTCATCTCTCTTCTCTCAAGGGGCAACCTCCTGCACTGAACAATGAAGCCAATGCGCAAGTGCCATAAACCTGCATTCTGGCATTCTGCAGGAGGGGGCAAGTCTGTCTGCAAAAAAGTCTGATTGTATATAGAGAACCAAAGTCTCGCCCACTTCCGGTTTAGGCATATGCACCAAAGTCGTTTTACTTGGTCAAATTAAACGTCACGGTGGCTACGTCCGTATTTTTATACGGTCTCTGTCTCCTCTTTCTGCCTGTTTGCCTGTCCTCTCCAGGAAAGAGACTTCGGAAAGAAACAAAATCCAGCATCAGTGAATCCACCTCCAGCTCTCCGCTCATTGTATTCACTTTCTCTCTCTCTCTCTCTCTCTCTCTCTCTCTCTCTCTCTCTCTCTCTATCTCTGTCTCTATGTTTACTTTTGTTGTGTCTTGCTTCAGCTTTTTTGGGATCAATGTCTGTCGCCGTTTGTTTCTTAATCGGTCTCTCGTGACACCCCCTCCCCCCCTCCCCTCCTCCCCCTCATCATCTCATTTTCCAACACCGCTTCCATCCTGCTTGTTGTTGTTGTTTTCTACTTAATGACTGTGCCCCCATTTTACACTTTGATTAACCTCCATTATTTCCCGCTAACACCCCCCCCCCCTGTTGACGTGCGGTCTTGACGCGACACTCTCTCTCACACACACACACACACACACACACACACACACACACACACACAAATGATCATACACTATATATATATGTGCACGGGTTGCATGTGTAACAGAGTTAGTTTGGTTATTTTAGTTAGTTCCACTTGCCAGAGCACTGACCAGTCATTTACAGGGTTCTATCACTTTAACTCATTGGGTTGTGGGCATGTCCCTGTCTGGCATATAAATCTGGCCGCTACGTCACCTAAGCGCCAGAAAGAGATGATTCTTGCCACGGTAGGTCGCATGAGACACAGGCATTACGTTAAACGGGTTAAAACTATGTAATCTAATGATACAGCTATCATGGTATTATGTTGGATTGTATGACAGTATGTAGCGATCGCATTGTACTTACCTGAATGTGCTGTGGGTTATATCTTGTTAACGTGGTGGCTATCGCTAGCCTCATTAGCTTGTACGCTAAGCTAACGCTTCCTGGTTTTTCTGTAGAGCCGTGTCTGCTGTGCCGATCACTGCTGTATGTCCGACCAATGAGAATCCATGTGTGTTGACAGGTACATAATTGTTCATATTGTTTATATTTTGTTGTACATTTATTATGGCCAGAAAGAGATGATTCTTGCCACGAGCCGTGTCTGCTGTGCCGATCACTGCTGTATGTCCGACCAATGAGAATCCATGTGTGTTGACAGGCAATAAAAGTCCACACAACTGAAGCTGAAGAGTGTCGGTCCATTCCTTAACAAAACACAACGCAGACGACGAAATACAAATGGTTACAATGGTGCCGTGACCGTCCTCCAGGCTTCTCTCCACGTCGGGGGAAGACACCTTCTCCTGCCTGGACCTGGAGAAAAACACCGTGGTTTGCTAGCAGTCATTTGCGCAAGCGCAGCTATTATTAGGCGCAGTGTCATTTTTCGCCAGCAGAGGGGGCGGTAGTTTCATTTATGTGAAAGCTAAATTCGATTTTGTCACTGTTTACAATGATGCTGCAGCAGGGATTTTACAGAGCCACGTTTTACATGAGTGGTTGAGCGAATTTGTTTTTTTGTTTGACAAATTTAATTCTAATGTTATTCTGACCAGAGGTGGTCTGATCTGACTGAATTGTCTGGGTGTTTCTTTTTATGGGCAGCTGTACTTTTTCAAATTAATCCTCTGGGTCTGGGAGAGTGGTTGCTATTATTTTCAGGATAATTTTATTTTCATTGTGGGTCTTTGTAATATAGGCTCTATGCCTTGGGTTTAGTATCCTAATTTGTGCTCTAAATTTTGGGGGCTTCAGTGAGTGGATGCGTATCACTGCTACATAGAGTTGCTTTCATTTTAAGTGGGTTTTAGAGATTGTGTGAAAGGAGTTTATTTTTTTATTGTGCTTAATCTACCTGTTGGTAATATGGAGAATGGAATTGGTGTTGGGAGGGGGAGAGGGGCATTAAGGTACGCTCCTATAACACCTGTTGGTCGGGGTACAACAATGTTTCCATTTTTCAGCACATCTACTCCTGTGCCAGGTTATGTTGAAATGCCAGATAATGATAATGATATCACTGCTCCGCCACCAGTTGGCACTGTTGGGTTTGATTCATGCAATGCAAATGAGGGCAATGCCTCTGTACATATGATCGCAGACATAGCTAAACAAATCGGAATGTCAATTGGGGAGAGTATCGCCGCCTGCATTGACTCAAAGCTCAACAGCGGGGAGGGTTCACATGTTGCGAGTGGCACATACAGATCGCAGGGGGGTGATACCTCTCTTGTGAACCTAGTGGTGAAGTCTGACATCAAGGAGCCAGCATGTTTCAAGGGGGATGGCTCAGATGCCTACACGGTGCATGAATGGGAGTCGGTCATTATAACATATCTTCCCATTGACGGAGCAAGCCGAGGAAGTCCTGAACAGACTCATGGGGAAAGCGAGGGAGGTGGTTCGTGTCGCCATACGCAGTAACCCATTTCTTGTTCTGTCTGAAGGCCCGGGTCCCATTTTTGATATATTAAAACAACATTTTAGTGACACCATTTCCTCCATGATGCCTCTGGCTGATTTCTATGCAACCAGGCCATTCCCCACTGAAGACCCTTTTGAGTACTGGCTCAGACTGAACAGAGCGATGGAAGTGACTGAGGACTGTATGAAGAGACAGAATAAGACACTGGATGATCCGTCACGTGAACTTACTACCATGTTTATTAGACATTGCCCTGACTCTGAACTCTCCCTGATATTCAGGTGCAAGCCCCTACAGCAGTGGACTGCTGCTGATGTTCACGAGAAACTGGTAGAGCAAAGACGGGATAAGAGGCACTCATCACAGCCTAAGACCGCCACTACAGTCACCGTGCTGCGACAAGACGTCAGCCCGGCTGTCCCTTTCTCAGTGCCTGCTGGTAAGCCCACTAATGATTCACAAGCCCAGCAGAGGCCCAACACAAGCCCAGCGTTATGCCAGCCATCACAGGGCTCCGCTGAGTCTCTAGACCGACTTGTCAACATGTTGGAACGTCTCCTGGAGCAGGGACCTCAGCAGTATGGCAGACCAGAACGCCGGCCACAGTGGAGCCCCAGAAACAGAATCCAACCCCCGCAGCCATGTGAGGTGTGTGGGGACACGGGGCATAATACTCGCTTTCATTGCCGAGCCAACCACCTCTGCTTCCTCTGTTATGCTTCTGGCCACACACGTACTGACTGTCCAAAAGCTTCAATGCCACCGCCAGTAGCTTCTGGTGACCCCACCACTCAGCGTGTGGGAAACTGATAGGCCAACATTTTGGGGGGGCAAGTGTTGAGCCAGTAGTGAATTCCCCAAGTACAACAGAAGATGATTTGGAGTCTGTTTATAAAAGTGTGTGTGAGGAACTAAAAGTGGAGAGTAAAGTCATATTGCAGAACACTCAAAAGGTCGCTCCATATGATGGACTGTTCCATGCTAAAGTACTGATTGGAGACAAAATGGAAGTGGACGCTATGCTGGATAGTGGCTCAATGGCGTGTAGCCTGAGCTCTGAAGTTCTGAAGCGGCTGTCGCAGGAAGGAGTGCTGGAGAGCCCTTCTCTGACACCTACGGATGTGGTGTTGATCGGATGCGGCGGGTCAAAGACCAAGCCCTTAGGAGTGTGTGATCTAAAAATGGAGCTGTTCGGCTGCCCAGTGATCGTTCCAACGCTGGTGGTTGCGACACAAAATGACGACCTCATAGTAGGAAGTAACCTTCTGAAATACCTGATTCAACGTTTGAAAGTCTCAAGAGATGTTTTGAGCCAGAAGCCTGCATCTGAGGGCAGTGAAGCGGAGCAGCATCAGCTACTGAGCTTGTTGGCTAATGTGGAGCTGTGGACAGGCAGTGATGTCCCTGACAAGGTGGGAACTGCGAGGATAAAGAAAGCTGTGACGCTCGAGCCTCTGAGTGAACACCTAGTCTGGGGCCGGCTTCAGAGCGTCGACAACATCTCAATGGGCAGTGCTGTCATTATTGAGCCCACTACTGCTCGGTCACGTCCCAAGTCAGTGTTGGTCGGGCGGACCGTGGCGTTGCTCCGTAGTGATGGCTGGCTGCCACTTAAAGTGATGAATCCTTCAGATAAGCCTGTGACACTGAAGAGGAATGCCAAGCTTGCTGACGTCTATCCATGCATGGAGTTGGAAGACTTTGACAGCCCCGACCCACATGACACACAGCTTGTTTCCCAGCAACAAGTGCAAAGGTCGGGCGAAGTGGCGTCAGACAATGGGAGGGAATCCCATCTCACATCTGAGGATTCAAGTCTCCCAGATTGTCAGAATGAGGGAACAGCATTCAGTGGGCCTCCTCAGGGCAGCCCGAGCTCAATATTGCGGGGCCTGGGGTTGGCTGACATTGATCTTGGTTCCTGTGATGTGTCTCCAGCATGCAAAGAGGAACTCGTCAAGCTGATAGCTAAGTACCAGTCAATCTTCTCCAGACACAAGCTGGATTGTGGAAAAGCTACAGGCTGTGTTCACAGGATAAAACTCAGTGATGAGAAGCCCTTTCGGTTACCATACCGACGCATCACACCCACCCAGTATGAGAAACTCAGACAAGCACTGAATGAGATGGAAGACAGAGAGATCATACGGAAGTCCAGCAGCGACTTCGCATCGCCCTTGGTCCTCGTTTGGAAAAAGTCGGGAGACCTGAGACTCTGTACCGACTTCCGTTGGATAAATGCCCGAACCATCAAAGACGCTCACCCGCTCCCTCATCAGGCCGACGCCCTTGCAGCTTTGGGTGGCAACGCTTTCTTCTCGACCATGGACCTCACGTCGGGATACTACAACGTTGAGGTTCATGAAGATGACAAGAAATACACAGCCTTTACATCGCCATTCGGGCTGTATGAGTATAATCGCTTGCCACAAGGTCTGTGCAACAGCCCCGCGACCTTCATGCGGATGATGCTAAACATCTTTGGTGACCAAAATTTCCTCAGTCTTCTTTGCTATCTGGACGACGTCCTGGTTTTTGCTCCTACTGAGGAAATGGCATTGGAGCGGCTGGGAGTGGTATTCGAGCGTCTGCAGTCCCATAATCTGAAATTGGCACCAAAGAAATGCCATTTCTTGCAGAGGTCCGTGAGATTCCTTGGCCATATAGTGAGTGCAGATGGCATCGCTACAGATCCCGAAAAGGTACGGGCCATCACGGCCCTATCTGAGGCGGATCTTATGGAAGACGGTACAGATGTCCCATCTCAGGAGAAGATAAGGTCATTTCTGGGAATGGTGGTGTTCTACCAGCAGTTCATTGAGGGCTGTTCATCAATAGCCAAGCCGCTATTTGGTCTCACAACTGGCCACAAAGCTCCTCGTAAGAAGGGGAAAAGGCGTCACTTGCCCCAGCGCATGCTGACAGCTGCTGACTGGACAGAGGAGTGCAGACAAGCCTTCCTGCTCCTGAAGAAAGCTTTGTTGGATCAGGTTGTGTTGGCCCACCCAAATTTTGATGGACCGTTTCTCCTCTCAGTGGATGCCTCCAGTAATGGCCTCGGAGCTGTCTTGTCGCAGGTGCCTGAGGGGGGCACAGTAGCAAGACCGATCGCCTTCGCTAGTAAGTCGCTCTCATATGCACAATCAAGATACCCTGCACACCGGCTGGAGTTTTTCGCCATGAGATGGGCCGTCTGTGAAAAGTTCCATCATTGGCTGAGGGGGCACCTGTTCACGGTATGGACGGATAACAATCCGTTGACGTATATCCTGTCCAAAGCTAAGCTGGATGCGTGTGAACAGAGGTGGGTTGCCAAGCTGGCACCCTACCAGTTTGATATCAAGTACATCCCGGGCCCGAAAAACATCGTCGCAGATGCTCTGAGCAGGCAGCCCTTCATTCATCCAAGCACGCTCCACCGCTTGACCAGAGAGCCATATGAGACGCTGGTGGCTGAAGCTGATGCTGTTGGCACGGATAAGGTGCAGGATGTGTTTCGGTGGTCTACCCACCCACTTGAGGGGAGATCTGGCGTTGGGCCTTCTGTCGCCTGCCAGTGCGCTGCTGTTGTCACCCCCGGGGCTTTGTCAAGTCAGGAAGTGGCAGCGGTTCTCCGTTCACACAAATCACAGGAAAGGGCAGTGCCGCCCCATGCGCTGCTGTTGCCACAGCTACCTCAAGCTGTGATGCCGATGGAAGAGGATGGAACCGAAGCGCTGTCTCATGACCAACTGATGGAGAAGCAGAGAGCCGACACGGTGCTGAGCAGAGTGATCTTCTTTGTGGAAAGGGGGCGACGGCCGTCGAGGAGAGAGCGAGCTCACGAGACAGTTGATGTCATCCGTCTGCTGAAGAGCTGGGATAAGCTGACTATGAAGGCGGGCGTGCTGTATCGTGTAGCAAGGAGCCCTGTAACAAAGAAGAAGACTCACCTGTACGTTGTTCCGGCTTCTCTGAAGGCAGTAGTGCTGGGAGGCGTCCACAACGAAGCAGGTCACCAGGGCCAGCAACGAACCTTACACCTTGCTAGGCAACGGTTCTACTGGGCAGGCCTGGAGAAGGATGTAAGAGAGCATGTGAAATGCTGCAGGCGGTGTGTGCTGAGCAAGACCCCCGAGCCAGAAGCTAGAGCCCCACTTGAGAACATCATAACAACAGAGCCTCTGGAGCTTGTGTGCATAGACTTCTGGTGTGCGGAGGATCCTAAGAACAGGTCAATGGATGTGCTTGTTGTTACAGACCATTTCACGAAGATGGCAAATGCCTTTTTGTGTCCGAACCAGTCTGCTAAAGCTGTGGCCCACCAACTATGGCATAACTATTTCTGTGTCTATGGCTTTCCGAGGCGCATTCACTCTGATCAGGGGGCCAATTTCGAGAGTGCCCTCATTGCTGAGCTCTTGAGTGTTGCCGGGGTTCAAAAGTCCCATACGACCCCATATCATCCGATGGGCAATGGCTCATGTGAAAGAATGAACAGGACACTGGGCAACATGATTCGGGCCCTGCCCCCCAGAGCAAAGCACAGATGGCCTCAGGCACTGAAATCCCTCACGTTTGCCTATAACTGCACCATCCACGAGACCACAGGGTATGCGCCGTTTCTCTTGATGTTCGGGAGGATACCGAGGCTGCCCATTGACCTGGCTTTCAGCACTGTTCTGGACACCCCTGAAGTTGAGAGATATGACGAGTACGTTCAACTTTTACGAAGGAGTCTGAAGGAAGCGATGGGAATTGCACAAGCTTCAGCATCAAAACAGTTGAGGAGGCATACTGAACTGTATAATCGTAAGGTCCGTGGAGCTCCAGTTGAAGTCGGAGATCGAGTGTTGTTGGCCAACAAAGGGGAACGTGGCAAGCGTAAGGTCGCTGACCGTTGGGAGGATGCGACTTACGTGGTCACTGAGGTGAATGCCGACAGCCAAACCTTCAAAATCCAGAACAGCACCACTGGTGTTGTTAAAACGGTCCACCGCAACCTGATAACACCGGTCAACTTTCTGCCACTCCCCGGCAATGCTTCTGAAGAAGGATTGGACCTGTCGGCCTCCTCTGCTTCAGATAATCCAAACACGGAGCAGGACGTTGTGACGATGGATGACGATGCGTCAACGGATGCTGCTGACTATAGGACCAGAGCCTGGGTCTCCCAGCTGCCAGCGGGGTCTAGTGACTCGAGTGCGGAGGTTGGGAGCCTGTCCCAAGATGCCCGAGATGCACCACATTCCATCCCATCTCCGGTTCATTCACAAACTGATTGTTCTGATCTCCCTGATGGTCAGAGTGATCCACTCCCTTCACCTGCTTCAGTGGGACTTCACTCTCAGGAACCCGATCAGCTGGTGTCCGAGTCAGATGAAGGGGAGTCCAATCAGAGTGTCAAAACTGGCACTGCCCTGGCTGATGCCGCCGGGCAGAGTGAACATGTTCCCACACTGCCCAGTACTGTTGTTCCCGTCCCACCAGTGACACGATCACTGACACGATCACTGGCACGGTCGCAAAGTGTCCAGGCTAGAACGGGGAGGTTGTTTAAACCTGTGTCTAGGCTTATTGAAATGATGGAACAAAGAATGAATGTGAACTGATTGCAGAAGAAAAGAAAAAAAAAAAAAAAAGGGATGTAAATTGTTTCTCTGTTGAGAATGTTGGTTTTGAATGTTTTGTTTTATTGGAGAATGTGGAGAGAGGAAGAAAAGCACTTTTCTTGTGTGTTGTGCCATTATGTGTATAATGGGTCGTATGTTTTTATTTATTTTTCATGAGATGAAGAATGTTTATGTTATGCTCCTGTATGGTGGGTTTGGGCTCACATATGGTGTACATGGGGGATGGTTGTCTGATGATTGGGTCCCCGGGTGTCGATTATTGATGGAGGGTTTGTGTAATCACATTGTGCATTAGACATGTAACAGGCATGTTTACCTGAGATGGTTGAGGGGGTTTGGCCGGCCTCCTTCTCCTCTAATTCTCGCAGAGAATAGTCTCCTGACTGGGTTTCATGTGGCTACACAAGGTCTACTTCCTCCATTGGTTTTCTGTATATTGTATGTATGTGATTTTTTTTTCTCCCTTCTCTCTCTCACTCTCTCTCTGATGTGCCTATGCTGAGTACCTGTCATGTTTACTAGCTGGTCAGTATTTGTTTGTTTCTTTGATTTGTATTTTCTGGGAATCTATGCGAGCAAGTGGAATTCAGCAGGGGGGAGTGTAACGGAGTTAGTTTGGTTATTTTAGTTAGTTCCACTTGCCAGAGCACTGACCAGTCATTTACAGGGTTCTATCACTTTAACTCATTGGGTTGTGGGCATGTCCCTGTCTGGCATATAAATCTGGCCGCTACGTCACCTAAGCGCCAGAAAGAGATGATTCTTGCCACGGTAGGTCGCATGAGACACAGGCATTACGTTAAACGGGTTAAAACTATGTAATCTAATGATACAGCTATCATGGTATTATGTTGGATTGTATGACAGTATGTAGCGATCGCATTGTACTTACCTGAATGTGCTGTGGGTTATATCTTGTTAACGTGGTGGCTATCGCTAGCCTCATTAGCTTGTACGCTAAGCTAACGCTTCCTGGTTTTTCTGTAGAGCCGTGTCTGCTGTGCCGATCACTGCTGTATGTCCGACCAATGAGAATCCATGTGTGTTGACAGGTACATAATTGTTCATATTGTTTATATTTTGTTGTACATTTATTATGGCCAGAAAGAGATGATTCTTGCCACGAGCCGTGTCTGCTGTGCCGATCACTGCTGTATGTCCGACCAATGAGAATCCATGTGTGTTGACAGGCAATAAAAGTCCACACAACTGAAGCTGAAGAGTGTCGGTCCATTCCTTAACAAAACACAACGCAGACGACGAAATACAAATGGTTACACATGCATGCCAGCGCATTCATTAACAAATTATTACACTCACACAGACACCTACACACACAGTAATTTACTGTATTAATGTTGACATGCGTCACATGCACACATGCATGTACCTTACCCTACATACAGTACATGACGACAGACACACACATATGCACATACACACACACACACACACACACACACACACACACACACACACACACACACACTACTGGCATGACCTCCGCACCCCGCAAAACATAAATAAATAATTGAAACAAACTCCCCCTCCATGCTCTCCTCTCCTCCCCTTCCTCCCCTCATCTGTCTGTCCTGGCTCCTCCCCTTCCTCCCCTCATCTGTCTGTCCTGGCTCCTCCCCTTCCTCCCCTCATCTGTCTGTCCTGGCTCTGCTCTAAATTATTACATAACAGGCTGGCAGAGCCAATATGGCCCAGGGAAGATAGAGAGAGAGGGAGGGAGCAAGAGAGGCCGCCAGCCCCTCTGACCTCCCACCAGAGGGGGGAGACACAGTGATTGAGGAGCCATCAGCTGCATGCCAGCTGCTCTCTCTCTCTCTCTCTCTCTCTCTCTCTCCGTCTCTCTCATCCGTACATTTCTCACCTCCCTCTCCCCACTTAATTTCTTCTTCTTCTTCTCTTCCCCTGCCAACGTGTCTGGCGAGATCAGTGTTCTCCTACGCCGTGCCCTCTTTCTCTCTATCCTCTGTTCCCGTTCCTTCATCGCTCCCTCCTTTAGTAGCGCTTCCAGCTCTCTGACAGCCTCCCCTCTCGCCTCCTTACGGGAGCCCTGAGGGGACACAGTGGGGGGAAAAGTAATACAAACATCTCCTCAGGGCTTCCATAGCTTCCTCACTTTTCTCCACACACCCAACTTTTTCCCGGCAATGCCCCATTTTTACCGGCGGAGAGGCAGGAGATGAGGGTCAGCCGATCTAAGCAGGAAGAGGGTGATGAGGGGAAATCGGAGATGATCTATCCTCTGCTCCGGGTTCACACACCTTCTTAAACATCGAATTCAACGACTTTGCGAGGAATTTCCAGGCCCAATTCCTTCAAATTCAAGGACCCAATATGGCATCAAGGTGAATTAAGGTTACAACACTGAGAATGACATTGTAGGCATAGCTGCTGAAGGTTCGCTTAACGTTGGCTTTCTCGCTTGTTTGCCGCTGTTTAACATTTTAACCATAATCATTCCACTTCAATCATTGGTGCACACCACGCACTTTCTCCAGGCAGGTGCCGCAGTGGCGCTGGAAGTACTTTTAGGTAGGGGGTGCTGTAAGGAAGGGACTCTCGGTGCTGCCCGCAAGGCCAGCGGCGAAGAAATTTGACGTTTTTTGGACTTTTAGCCAAAACACCTTTGAAGAGGGAGCGTATGAAATACGATTAGAGCTGGGAAGCACAAACTGTTTTTTAATGACTTTTGTTGCTGTTATAAACACAAGACAGCCAAATCGAACAATTTCAAAAGTCCCATCTCTTGCCACCAGGGGGAGCTGCAGCACCCTCAGCACCCACCTTCCAGCTCCCTTGGGTGGTGCGTGAAACCAGAACGCACAGACGGCAGGAGACACACACGCAGACAGTGGAATATAAATTCAAGTACTTTCAATGACCCATGTCTATTTATGGATATTTGAAAAAAACTTTCAAGGCCTTGATTCCCCCCCCCCCCCCCCCCTCACCCCAGACCCACACATACATTTAAAGGATTTCAATGAACCCTGTCTGTTCCTCCAGGCTCCCTCCTGCCCCCTGGAGGTCATCGCTTTCTGCCCGCGTCACGCAGGGTGAGTCAGTCCGGGTCAGGTGGGGGCGGGGAGAGTTGGGGCGGATCGATACGACAGCACGGCTTTAGTCAAATGAGCAATTAAGCGTCAGCGAGGCGCGTGGCAGCGGCGTGTAATATGCCTGGCCCGGGGCCAAGACCCAGGGGCCCGCCGCCAAGCCCGGCTCTGTGCCCGAGTGTCAGAGCGCGGGGAGGGAAAAGAGAAGGCGAGGGGGGAGGGGGGGAAGAGAGGGAGTGTTGAAAGAGGGAGAGGCGAGGGGGGGGGGGGGGAGAGGGAGTGGAGAAAGAGGGAGAGGAGAGGGGGGGAGAGAGGGAGTGGAGAAAGAGGGAGAGGCGAAGGGGGGGAGAGGGAGTGTTGAAAGAGGGAGAGTCGAGGGGGGGGGGGGGGAGTGTTGAAAGAGGGAGAGGGAGAGAGCGGGGGAGGGAATGGGCGGTTGCCATCCTGGGCGATGTCCTTTAAACAACTT
>NC_139628.1:43091330-43092358 GCF_964638095.1 Poromitra crassiceps | reverse complement strand
CCCCACTTCATCTCTTCTTCTTCTCTTCCCCTGCCAACGTGTCTGGCGAGATCAGTGTTCTCCTACGCCGTGCCCTCTTTCTCTCTATCCTCTGTTCCCGTTCCTTCAACGCTCCCTCCTTTAGTAGCGCTTCCAGCTCTCTGACAGCCTCCCCTCTCGCCTCCTTACGGGAGCCCTGAGGGGACACAGTGGGGGAAAAGTAATAAAAACATCTAGGGCTTCCATAGCTTCCTCACTTTTCTCCACACACCCAACTTTTTCCCGGCAATGCCCCATTTTTACCGGCGAGAGGCAGGAGATGAGGGTCAGCCGATCTAAGCAGAAGGAGGTGATGAGGGGAAATCGGAGATGATCTATCCTCTGTTCCGGGTTCACACACCTTCTTAAACATCGAATTCAAGGACTTTGCGAGGAATTTCCAGGCCCAATTCTTCAAATTCAAGGACCCAATATGGCATCAAGGTGAATTAAGGTTACAACACTGAGAATGACATTGTAGGCATAGCTGAAGGTTCGCTTAACGTTGGCTTTCTCGCTTGTTTGCCGCTGTTTAACCTTTTAACCATAATCATTCCACTTCAATCATTGGTGCACACCACGCACTTTCTCCAGGCAGGTGCCGCAGTGGCGCTGGAAGTACCTTTAGGTAGGGGGTGCTGTAAGGAAGGGACTCTCTTACAGCCCGCAAGGCCAGCGGCGAAGAAAATTTGACGTTTTTTGGACTTTTAGCCAAAACACCTTTGAAGAGAGAGCGTATGAAATACGATTAGAGCTGGGAAGCACATACTGTTTTTTAATGACTTCTGTTGCTGTTATAAACACAAGACAGCCAAATCGAACAATTTCAAACGTCCCATCTCTTGCCACCAGCGGGTGCTGCAGCACCCTCAGCACCCACCTTCCAGCTCCCTTGGGTGGCGCGTTGAAACCAGAACGCACAGACGGCAGGAGACACACACGCAGACAGCGGAATATAATTCAAGTACTTTCAATGACCCATGTCTATTTATGGATATTTTGAAAAAAAC
>NC_139628.1:43066330-43081330 GCF_964638095.1 Poromitra crassiceps | reverse complement strand
ATGTACCAGCTGACAGCCTCTGTTTGGTTCACCGTTTAACCAATTCTCCAATCACAGTCATTTGCACAACAAGGCGGTCCGTTTAAATATGGCAGCCTCTCACTCACTGATTTGTTCCCCACCTTGCTGATCGTTGCGGCTGCTGGCAAACGCTTTGCCCCCTCCACCCCAGCCTCCACCTTTTAGATCAAATGCTATCATGTATTATAGCTCTGGAGTCTGCATGGCTCAAAAAATGAACATGTTTCCATGTCTTGCTTTTAGGCTCCCTCTTTTACTTCTATGGTTTAAATGTATCTGGAATATTTTATTCCCATGGGGGATTCTGCTTGCTCTCCCTGCTCGGCGTAGCATGCTGCTGAGCCGAGTTCAGGGAGAATTAAATTAATTAAATATTAAATTAAATATTAAATTAATTATAAGAGCGGAGCCTTCAACGCCAAACATAATTGTATGCATTGTATTCATAATACAATAAATGGTTAATTCTATGACTTGAGTGTTCTTGAATGAACTGGGCAAAGTGGCTAGATTAGTGGCCAAAATGAGTGAGCACAGGTTCAGCACCATGGAGAGCTCCAGAGTGAAGAAGCACACCTGTTGGAATCAGCCAGGGAAGAGGACTATGAAAACCCTCTGGGGAGCGAGAGGAGAGGCTTGCATGCCAACTCTGTGAGCGAGGCCTGCACAGATTAATGGTCGAACCTGCCATGCTGCGCAATGGCGGCGCAGCTCGATACGCTGCACTGGTGTTCTGCTAGTAACCTTGAGTTAGGCTAACCTGTTAGGCAGTCTCTAGAGACTCTAGAGGCTATGAACGCGTTACATTTTGTGACATCACTGAACTGGGTGGTCCTCCTGGCCAACCCTCACCTTGCAGTCCACACAGATCTCTGTCATGTCTTCCATATGGAAGGGCTGCACTGCCTGCACGTGCTCAGGCTCACTCCCCGGCTGTCATCAACATTTCCGCTGCTTTTCTCTGATGTATAGCCTTTTTACATCCTTTGTGCTGCTCCAAATATTTCTCCACCGTCTTTCGTTTTCCGTCCTGCTCCAAATAGTCTCCCGTGCTCTTCTTTTTTTCCGTCCCGTTCCAAATGCTCTTCCGTGTTCTGTCTTTTTGTCTTCTCCCTCCAAACGCTCTCCAGACTTTTCCAAAGCTTTTCCTTCTGTCTTTTCTTGCAGCAGCGTGTTCCTTGAGGCTGAGGGCTGTCAGTAGAGTAGGTTAGGCGGCCGGTAGGTTAGGCTTTACATTACATTACATTACATTACGTCATTTGGCAGACGCTTTTATCCAAAGCGACTTACAGTAACACACTTTTGTCAGCAATAGAGCAATCAACTATGGAGCACAGTCTATGACAACTACAAATCCTGAAGGAACAGTGGTACGAGTTTTAGTTTAGGGTTTTTTTTTTTTTTTTTTTTTTTTTTTTTTTTTTTTTTTTTTTTTTTTTTTTTTTTATATTAAATAAAGAGAGAGAAAGAAGAGAGAGAAAGAAGTTAGATCAAGAGGGGCCCAGGTGGAGCCTGAAAAGGTGAGTCTTTAGTCTTTTCCGAAAGATCGGCAGTGATTCAGCGGTCCTGACCGAAGGTGGCAGCTCGTTCCACCATTGGGGTGCCAGGGAGGAGAAGAGTCGAGATCGGGATGAGCGACTTTTGAGCGCCCGTAGCGAAGGAGGAGCGAGGCGCCCTGCACTGGTAGAGGAGCGAAGGGAGCGGTGAGAGGTTTGGAACCTGACCATAGATTGCAGGTACAGGGGAGCTGACTGGTGTACTGCCCTGTAGGCCAGTACCAGTGTCTTGAATTTGATGCGAGCTGAGATGGGAAGCCAGTGGAGGTTCCGGAAGAGGGGAGTGACATGAGAGAATTTGGGTTGGTTGAATACCAGACGGGCAGCAGCGTTCTGAATGAGCTGAAGCGGTCGGATGTCGGTGGCAGGTAGGCCAGCCAGGAGCACGTTGCAGTAGTCCAGGCGAGGGATGATAAGTGACTGGACCAGGAGTTGAGTCGCTTCTCTTGTGAGGAAGGGACGGATTTTGCGGATGTTGTATAGGGAGAACCTACAGGAGCGTGCTGTCGCAGCTATGTTGGCAGAGCAAGACAGCTGGTTGTCGAGGATCACCCCAAGGTTCTTAGCTGTTTGGGAGGGCAGTACAGTGGTGTTTTCGATGGAGATGGAGAGATCTGTGAGAGGACAGTCTTTCCCTGGGAGGAAGAGTAGCTCTGTCTTACCAAGGTTGAGCTTGAGGTGGTGGGCAGACATCCAGTCGCCAATGTCCTTGAGACATGCAGAGATGCGAGCCTCGATTTGAGTGTCGGAGGGGGGGAAGGAAAGGAAAAGTTGGGTGTCATCAGCATAGCAGTGATAAGAGAAGCCATGAGAAGAGATCACATAGGCAAGAGATCTGATATAGAGAAGAAAAAGTAAGGGGCCCAGGACTGAGCCCTGGGGGACACCAGTGATAAGAGGGCAGGATCTGGAGACGGACCCTCTCCATAAGACCTGGTATGAGCGGTTCGAGAGATAGGAAGCAAACCAGGATAGTGCAGAACCTGAAATGCCGAGGTCAGACAGAGTGGAAAGAAGGATTTGGTGATTGACTGTATCGAAGGCAGCAGAGAGGTCAAGGAGGACAAGGACAGAGGAGAGGGATGAGGCCTTAGCAGTGTGAAGGGCCTCTGTGACAGCAAGAAGAGCTGTCTCAGTGGAGTGCGAAGCCTTGAAACCGGACTGCAGAGGGTCCAAGAGGTCATTCTGGGAGAGATAGAGAGAAAGTTGTTCGGACGCTGCTCGTTCAAGGGTTTTGGAAAGGAATGAGAGAAGAGAGACAGGTCTGTAGTTCTGAATAGCAGTAGGGTCAAGGGAGGGTTTCTTAAGCAGAGGCTTGACTCTTGCAGCCTTTAGATCAGGCGGAACAAGACCAGAGGACAGAGAGGAGTTTATGAAGGTAGTGAGGAAGGGAGATATGTCAGGTGAGATGGTTTGGAGGAGAGAGGAAGGGATGGGATCGAGGGGGCAGTAAGTGGCTCGGTTTGAGCTGATGAGTTTAAGCACCTCATCGGGAGAGAGGGGGGAGAAGGAAGGAAATCCAGGGACCGCGGGCCGAGGAGCAGGATTGGAGTTGGGAGTGTTAGTGAGGGTGCTTGGAGGATGGAAGGAGGAGCTGATGTCATCCACCTTTTTAGTAAAGAAGGTTACAAAATCGTCAGCAGAGAGGGAGGAGGGAGGGGGGGGGCGGGGGAGGGTTGAGGAGCGTAGAGAAGGTGGAGAACATTTTACTGGGGTTGGATGCAGAGGACTGGATTTCAGAGATGAAGAAGGAGGTTTTTGCTTTGGAGACAGCAGAGGTGAAGTTGGAGTGAATAAGATGGTAAGAAGAGAGGTCTTCAGGGTGGTGTGATTTTCTCCATTTTCTCTCAGCTGCCCGAAGCTCTGTTCGATGAGTTCGCAGAGTTTCGGTTAGCCAGGGAGCAGGGGGAGAGGATCGGGCAGGTTTAGTGGTGAGAGGGCAGAGAGAATCAAGAGCAGAGGAGAGAGAGGATAGAAGAGTGGTGGAAGCCTTGTCAGCGGATAGGAGAGCAAACTGCTCGGCTGAGGGAAGCAAGGAGAGGACGGTAGAAGAGAGGGAGTCAGGTGAGAGAGTTTTTAGGTGGCGTCGGGTGGTGATAGAGTGAGGGGGTGATGGGAGGGAGGAGGGGATGGGGATGGGAAGAGAGAAGGTGATAAAGTGGTGGTCAGATACAGGAAGAGGGGTCACAGTGAGGTTAAAGGTGGAGCAGGATCTGGTGAAGACCAGGTCAAGCACATTTCCTCCTTTGTGAGTAGGAGGAGATTGAGAGAGGTAGAGGTCAAAGGATGAGAAGAAGTTAAGGAAAGGGAGAGAATTTAAGGTTACTGGCTGGATGTTGAAATCACCCAGCAGGATGAGTGGAGTACCATCCTCAGGAACGAAAGAGAGAAGGGTGTCCAGCTCGTCCAGAAAGTCGCCTAGTGGACCAGGCGGGCGGTAGATTACCACAATGTTGAGTTTGATGGGTAGGGATACGGCAACTGCATGGGACTCAAAAGATGAGATAGACAGATGAGAGAGAGAGGTGACAGTGTAGGTCCATTTGGGGGAGATGAGGAGACCAGTGCCTCCACCACGGCCGGAGGGCCTGGGTGTGTGGGAAAAGGAGTACGCAGCAGAGAGGGCTGCAGGAGTAGCAGTGTTTTCTGGGATGATCCAGGTCTCTGTGAGAGCTAGGAAGTGGAGGGTTTGAGATAGAGCATGAGCCGAGATGGTCTCGCTTTAGGATAGTTAAGACTGTTTACCTTGCTCAAATCTGCTCTTGTCTACTCTACTTTCTTTCCCTCTTCTCCCCTCTCGCCATCCTTGTTTTATATACATTGTTCAGTTTCTGTTTATTGATCGTGTTTAGTGAGATTTAGCTAGACAGTTTTCTGTGAAGCCCTTTGAGACTTCCTGTTAGTTTGCAATGTCAGGTGAGACAGACTCACATTCCAGAGGCAGTTTGTTTACTGTAATAAATAATGCATACAGTAATAATTGTAGCCTGCTGTAATTTGCACTCCCACACTGCACTTAACACTTTTTACTCGTTTCTTTTAATCCAGATTGAACTATAGACATTGAGTGTTTTTGCTGTTTTCTTTCTGATGGGACTAGTTCAATGTCCTGTCAGTGTTGTGTGTGCTGGTGCAATACCAGCTTTCTCCCATAGGAGCTAATAAAGTCTCCTGCAGCCACGCACGTATTGAAACATTGTATGAGGATCAAGCTGAAGATGGAATCTGAGGACGTTTTATTTTATTTTGAAGCTCCTGAACGCACCCTAACAGGCCGGTGTGTGTATCCAGCCTGTGCTCTAATGTAAGTTACTTTGTGACAGTAGTTAAGTATTTTATGTAAGTTACTTTGTGACAGTACTTAAGTCTTTTATGTAAGTTACTTTGTGACAGTACTTAAGTCTTTTATGTAAGTTACTTTGTTACAGTACTTAAGTCTTTTATGTACGGTAAGTTACTTTGTGACAGTACTTAAGTCTTTTATGTAAGTTACTTTGTGACAATACTTAAGTATTTTATGTAAGTTACTTTGTGACAGTACTTAAGTCTTTTATGTAAGTTACCTTGTGACAGTACTTAAGTGTTTTATGTAAGTTACTTTGTGACAGTACTTAAGTCTTTTATGTAAGATACTTTGTTACAGTACTTAAGTCTTTTATGTAAGATACTTTGTTACATGCACAAATTCGCAATTGCTGCGACCACTATGCGGATTTCCAAAATGGAGGACGACAGGGTCAGTCCACCCCTATTAGCCAAATGACACAAACACACTGCCTCTCTCTCTCTCTCTCTCTCTCACACACACACACACACACACACACACACTCCCCCCCCCTCTCTCTCTCTCTCTCTGAACTTTTGTCATCCGTCCGACCGTCCGACAGAGTGGCTTATATAGCTGCTGGTCACAGCTAAAAATATGAATGCCCAGAGCGCTTCCAACAAGCACAGACACAGTGCACAGAGCCTCTTCCTTCATTTTGATTGGTCGGTTTTAAAAAGTGACATTGATGAGCGGCACTCTTCTCCAAAAGTTGAACTGTTTTATGCTTGAGGCGCCCAGAGCGCTCCACCAAAAACATCAACAAACAAACAAACTAGCTACAGAGACAGAGAGCTCTGAAACGCCAGGCGCAGTGCTGGGAAGAGGAGTGCTCCTAGCGTGATTTTACCGTAGAAAATGAATTTAAGAAAGGCTGCTCAAAAAATGCTTTGTATGGACACGCCACCTTATACAGACAGTACAGTATATTCATAGTCAGTTGGCTTTCACACTTCCTTTTGAAAGGTATGATTTTTTTCCTTTTTTTTTTGCAAACTTTCTTTATCAAAAGTGAATGACTCATCTTTACTTTAGGGAATGTACAGCAGAGGTTGTCAAAGTGGGGTCCGTGGACCCCCAGGGGTCCTTGAGGGGGTTCCAGCACTACAATACCATCCATAAGTAACACAATGACAGAATGGAGGACTATTTTGGTCATGCTGGCTTTCATACACTTTCTGTAACAAAAACATCGAAAAGCAAACATCTTATCAGATGGTGGGACTCTGGGACAAAATCTTCTCAAATGGTCCATGGACATTTGGTAATATCTGTGTCATGCAGTTTAGGGGTCCTTGACGTGGAGATGTGTGAGAACTCTGATGTATAGTATTTGAAAAAGGAATAGGCCATAGTACTGTAATGGGGAAAATATCAACTCAAATCTGCAAGTTGCTGGTTACAGTTGTTACGGTATGAACCTCAATCCGATGGGAATCAGCTGTGGCCTATTTGCACTTCAACAATCAGCTGTTTCTCAATAGCAATTTAAAAAAAATAGGACATATTTGTGTTTCGATGTACACTGTTACTGTAACTGCTGTTCACTTCCTCTTTACGTTGAGGTTTAGAACACGAGGTTATCTGTTTGACATACAGTAGCCTACAGTGTGTAAGCATTTGTAAATGTGGCAGTCAAATTGAATTGTTTTGGTCTTGGTTGAGCTTGAGTGTAAAAGAAGTTCAAGAGTTTAAAAAAAAAATGTGTTCACTGAGTGCATTTTGTGTCAAAGGAACAAGAAGTTGGTTAACGGTGGTACAGTATAGCCCGCACAGACCGATGTTGCGCTAACTGTGATAGGAGTTATGAAGATGTGACGACAGAATGGATCAAAGGTTGCCTGCCATCGTAAAAACGAAAAAGACAAAAGAAAGCAAATTCATAATCAAGCTGCATCATATGTTATATCGCCAAATAAAACAGATAGACACATATCAATCTAACCCAGTTAGACAAAGGGCCAAGAGACACAACTGTGTGTGTGTGTGTGTGTGTGTGTGTGTGTGTGTGTGTGTGTGTGTGTGTGTGTGTGTGTGTGTGTGTGTGTGTGTGTGTGTGTGTGTGTGTGTGTGTGTGTGTGTGTGTGTGTGTGTGTGTGTGTGTGTGAGAGAGAGGTGTTTGTTCTAGAGGTTGGCTGTACCTTTGACCACAGCCTAGAGGAGGCCTTTCTAACCAAGATGATGAAATACCAACAGCTAGAACAGACCATTTCACAGCTGGGCTACAGGTGTAAACTTCTAGTTTTCATATTTGGTAGCCTAGGTCATGTCCATAAGCTGGTTGTGAGAGGCCTTCAGATGGCTGGTCTCCCAAAGAGAAGGGCCAAGCAGTTAGCGAGATATTGTTCAATATCTACTATTATCGGCAGCCGCTCAATATGGAGGAGGCGCTGCTTTTTGTACCCATGAAGTGGATACTGACCGCTATCTTGCATTACAGTATAACTGTATATATCAACCTGCCATGTTATCATCCTGTGTGTTTATGTGTATGCATTATTGTGGTTGCCGTCTGGGCACTCATGTAACTGACTGACTCACAGCAATTGACTGCACTATTACTGTTTATGTCCTTTGCATACTTGTATTTATGTGGACATAAATAAATATTTCAAATGTGTGTGTGTGTGTGTGAGAGAGAGACAGAGAGAGAGAGAGAGAGCAGGATTTGTGTACGTAATCCCGCAGAAATTCAATGCCAATTATAGAGTGACCTTAATGAAGAAGATTAGTTTAATTTATTAAGAATTCCAACCATCAAAGACGCCCTGAGCCCCCGAGTCAGATGACAATTGGGCAGAGAGTGGTATTTTCACACTCCCATTACACACTCCCATTCTTTACATGAGTGTGTGTGTGTGTGTGTGTGTGTGTGTGTGTGTGTGTGTGTGTGTGTGTGTGTGTGTGTGTGTGTGTGCGTGCGTGCGTGCATGCGTGGGTGGGTGGGTGTATGGAGGGTGGGTGGCGACTATGTCTGTCTGTTGTGTCACACACACACACACACACACACACACACGCACACACACACACACACACAGATGGTCTTTTACTTTCTCGTCTCCAGTGTCCTCTCTTCATTTACGTTCAATCGAGTCACATTTTTTATTCATTAACCATCACAGCTAGTAGGCTCGAAGTTCATTTATTCCTTCTCTGTCTCTCTCTCTCTGTCTCTCTCTCTGTCTCTCTCTCTCTCTCTCTCTCTCTGTCTCTCTCTCTCTCTCCAGACATACCGGCCTGACACTCAGACCGTCGGTGAGCGTCTGTGGCCTTAGTCTTTGTGGTGTGTCCCGCACTGTTGGCTCTAGTCGCCCTTGTCGGCGGCTTTTACGGCCTATATTGTACATGTTGATTCGCCGTCGGGCCGTCGTTGAGAGAAATCACTCTGATTGGCTGGTACAGTAGTCTGCTTAAAGTCCATGGAAACCAAAAATCCACAAAAACCTTCTAACTATTAAATTTAGGGTCTTATGTGAGTAATTGTGTGCCTCAGAAAGTAGTTGACATTACTTTCAACCCTAACCCCAAAAATCGACACTTTTCTACAAGGTCTGGATTTCCATTTCCTCATTGAGGAGAGCGGTGCGCGCGGTGCTAAAATGCATGATCTTATCACGTCATAAGATTTAATCGAATCACACACACGCATGCACGCACGTGCGCACACACACACTGACACACACACACTCCATCTCGCTTTCCTTCTCTCCGTTTCCCTCTCTCTCTCAGAGGAGACCTGCTGCAGACGGGACACGCCCACACAGTCCGCGGGAGAAAATACACTCTAAAATCTAATTGATTCTCATGACTTTTGCCATGACTGTCAAACCTAAATTTATATACTTTGTGACGTTCATCATCGTTCAAATTTGGCTGGTGGCTTATTAACATAGGTTCCTGTGATGTGATGAACTCAAAATGCAAAATAATAAAAAAAATATTTCTGGTTTAAGCGAATCAGTGCACGAGAATGATCTCATCCGATCATTCCAAATACACAAATACTTTCACGACGTGTCCTTCGTGAAACCCCTTGGGTGGTTTCTCTTTATTTGTTCTGCCTCTTCCTTTCTTCTTCCCCAAGCAATCATAACTGTAATTGTATATGCGCAGTAGAGGTCTCACGCATGCAGGCGCACAACGTACGTGCTAGTTGACCGTCGGCTGTAGTCTTTACCGTGTGTCCAAGTGTAACTTTTTGGTCTCCACACAGGCGACGTGAGGCGAGGCGACGCAACAGTCGGGTTTCGTTGACACTTAGTTCTTTGACGCCAGCTCGGTGAATCTGGGCCTTTAATCTCTCTCTCTCTACCTCCTCTCTCCCCCTCTCTCTTACCCTTCTCTCTCCCTCCTTCTCTAAACCGTCCTCCCTGTCTCTTCCCCTCTCACCTTTCCCCCCTCTCTCTCTCGGTCTCTCTCCCTCCTAATAAAGCCATATATCAACCAATCAGCGGGGGGATACCAGGTCATTACTTCTCCTCTGCCGAAAGAGAGAGAGAGAGAGAGAGAGAGAGAGAGAGAGAGAGAGAGGAAGAACAAGGGGGAGAGGGCGAGTGAATAGCGGCGTCACGCCTTTGAGCAAAGCATCAATAAAGCAACGCTTACCAGCTACAGAGACTCCGCTGAGCGACTGATATGTCACTCAGAGGGAGGGAGGGAAGGATGGAGAGAGGGAGGGAAAGAAGGGAGGGAGAGAGAGAGAGAGAGAGAGAGGGTGAGTAAACGCCCATGACCGTTACACCTCAGAAGGCTACAGCACAAAGTGTCCTGGCTGTCTGCACTCATTACTGAAACCTGTAGTAGGTTCTGTATGGAGCGGGGGCCCGGACACTGCCAGGCTTACAGGTTCCATTCCCAGCCATCTCAACAGATACTCAGTGCTTACAACATTAGCCGAGTGTTATTCTTCCATCTGACTGTCGAGGCTTTGTGTTTCAAACGGACATCATTTTCTGGGAAACACTCTTGAGTGTCTGTGTGTGTGTATGATGTGATGTACTGTCGGGTACATCAGTACTGTATGTACTACATTGCTTTATGGTCCCTTGAGGGCCATTCATAGCTGTGTCTAGTGTCCTGTATCATAAACACTCCCAATTCATTTTTCAGCATCACCCTGAGCCTTACCAAGAACAGGCTGTTCTGCTCAGGCTCATTCATATTAACGACGCCTCTGTTCTGATTGGCTAAAACCAAATGTATGCTTCGTCGACACTTTTGAAACGGTCTCTCGACAAACATGACATATTTAGCGACGGGGGGGAAAAAAGGTGTCTCTCGACACTTTTCTGTGGCGTCACGTACCTGGAGAACGTCGTTATGTCGCGGACGCCGTCGTATTTTGCCACGCGCTGTGATTGGCTAGAGAGAGAGAGAGTTCCGTCAGTGTAGCGGTGTCTGACAGCCAGCCCTGCCCGGGCTAATACGAGCGGATTCTACGCGTTCCGTCTCAATCCGTCATGCAGACAGCGGGCATATTGTAGCACAGAGCTCTCAGTCAGCTGGCTGACAGCTTGTTCTTTGTGCTCTGTGACAGGTGAAAACAGAGCACATTTGAATTTTTCAAGTTAATTACTCCTGGAGGCGGAGCAGCGGTGCAGCGGTAATTCACAGTTGCCTGCTGTTCCTGCAGTAAAGCAGAGGGATTTCTACACTCTGTGCATCGGCCTGCACACTTACACACTGTGTGTTACACACTGTGTGTTACACACTGTGTCTTACACACTGTGTGTTACACACTGTGTCTTACACTGTGATTCATGCAAACTCAAGATTCCTGCACACCAACCCGCTCTCGCCCCATGCTGTACAAATAGCACTTTCAAAACACATGCAACGTGTACGCCAAGGTCAAAGAGTTTAGGCAAAAACAAAAGCAAAAACAAAACGTTAAGGTTTTAACTGGCAAAAGTTGCATCGCATAGGTCAGGGCTATGATTTAAGTCGGGGGTTAAAAACGGTTCAAACGCGGTTAAAAACAGGACACGCCGGGGCTCGAACTGGCGCTCTCACGACATGGCGGTTGAGTCGGGGACGCTACATCCGCCCGTCCCTCCCCTACTCCCTTACCATGTCAGTGGCCTATTTCAACATGGCTGCGGTGACGCAAACGGCGGCCTGAGGTCGCCTGAGGCGTATCCACTGCACGCAGTTGGAACATTAAAGGAGAATTTCGTTTTTTTTTTATCCTGGACCCATCTCCTGGCATTAATTATGATTTGGCCACTCACCCAGCGATCTCCGCAGCGTTTCTGGCCGTCCTAGCGTTGTTTTGAGATCAATAGCATCCAAGTCAGTTGTAAAATGGAGCTGACTTGGGGCCAAGTGTGAGCCTGTCTTTCCTGCATCTAAATAGCTATTTTTATTCCCGTTTTCGCCAAATATCGTCATAATCTAATCCCTCAAGAACCACCACAGTGATATTTCGCCAAAGGCTGTTTCCTGGAGTCGCACAGGGATCAAATTACCTCAAACGTGATCTCGGTCACCAAGTCTCGTGAAGTCCCACGATACTTTCCTGCCGACTGGCCAAGTACAGGAGGACGCTTTGCGGTGGTGGTTTTAGCGCAACCTATGTGGGGTTTGGCATAACCTTCGTTATTTCGAATCCCACATAGGTCTACCCAACATGCACCCTGCCTCAGGAACGGCTCTACCCAACATGCACCCTGCCTCAGGAACGCCTCTACCCAACATGCACCCTGCCTCAGGAACGCCTCTACCCAACATGAACCCTGCCTCAGGAACGCCTCTACCCAACATGCACCCTGCCTCAGGAACGCCTCTACCCAACATGCACCCTGCCTCAGGAACGGCTCTACCCAACATGCACCCTGCCTCAGGAACGGCTCTACCCAACATGCACCCTGCCTCAGGAACGCCTCCCCGCTCGCACCAGAGTTAATAAGCTTGTTACTCCCCACCGACTCCAATATGGTCCTCCCCGCCGCTAGCATTAGAGCCTAAAGCTATTAATCCACAGACATATGGATTTTACTACCGCTAATATGTCATCTGCTGCCATTTATTGCGTCGAGTGGCGAACGCTTGATGGTGGGCCACAAATGCAATACCGTAAGTATGCAGATATTTTCAAATCGCACAGGTGTGAAACTGAGTTTTTAAAAACCTTTAAAAAGATGTTTCAGGAAGAGGAAAGCACCAGCTGTATTTTCATGTTTTTCATACATTAAGTGGTTAAATTGCATAAAATTACAACAGTGGCACTCTGTGGCCCCAGCTGACAGTGAATAATGGGGACGAAGGTGGGGAGAGCCTATATGGTAATGGCCATATTTACTAGGGCCATCAATCATCTCCAAATCGCCAGCAGCCTCATCCCTCATAGGGAGAGAGGGAGGAAAGGGGGCGGGACCACTTCAAAACAAACTGCTGCTCCCTCTTCCCAGTCGATCAGCTCTCTCTCTCTCTCGTCTCTCTCGTGTCTCTCTGCAGTCCAACTTTAGCTTTTAGGAAAATCAATGGCGATGAAAGTGATGAAGTGTGAATCCATTTGTGCTGTTGAAAGTTTACCATGGGCTCCCGAGACACGCATGTTTTTTTTCCACAAGCTATGTAACAACTGGTTAATTTGACCATAAACAAAAGAAAACAAAACAAACAAACAAAAAACACGCCTGACAACTCAACCGCGCCGCTCCGAGATACATGGTGACTGGCTGTGAGGCGCGCTGACACTTAGCCAATGAACAGCAAAGACAGATTTCCTGGCCTTGCCGGGGGGAGGGGGAGGAATTGGCTAAAGTGGAGGAGGAAAATGGCTGCTTAGTAAGGCAACATCAAGTTGACATTTGTGAAAATCTCATTCTAATGTGTCAGCCTGTGTATCCCAGAAGACAGATCAATGCCACCACACAAACAGCTAGAGAGACTGTAGAGCGGAGGAGGAGAGAGATGCCCGTGTATTTCTATCAGTTTGAAGGGGCTGGGAAGTAATGGGGATATATGTATATATATATGTGTGTTTGTTTTAAACAAATCCAGGAGCAGAGATGAAATACCATCAGGATACACCACCTGCATAATCCTACTATTTGCATGCAGAAATTCTACTTATCTTAATACAATGTGAGGCTCAGTTAGCTTTTCACAGAAACAACCAGTAACCCCCGCCCCCCCCCTCCCACACACACACACACACACACACACACACACACACACACACACACACACACACACACACCCACACACACACACACACACACACACACACACACACACACACACAGAGGTCAGGCACAGGAGGAGGCGTGGATTAATTAAAAAAGTGACTGGCGAACCTTTTCTGTTTTCAGTCATGTGCTCAAAGGCTTAATGATTTCTTAAACAAATGGTCCAATGATGAAGACAGGGTGATAGAGGGAGGGAGGGAGGGAGAGAGAGAGAGAGAGCAGAAGAAAAGCAGCTGTCAAAGGAGATGAGTGAGAGATGGGCTATGGAGCGGGAGATAAGGAGGGAGGAGAAAGGGCAAGATTGAAAAGGACGTGAGGAGAGAGAGAGAGAGAGACAGAGAGAGAAAGAGAGAGAGAGAAACAAGGGATGAGTGTAAATCGAGAAAGAAGTGATGACGGAGGGAGGGCAGGGTGGGAGGTGACGCTTTAGAAAAAGAAAACGTGAAGATACCCTTGGGGTTCTGTGACTGTCATTGGTCAACAGAGAGAGAGATGGAGAGAGAGAAATAGAAAGACGAATGAAAGAAGATGAGACGCAACCTGGATCAGAGAGGAAAACGGGAAGGCAAAGAAAACACAACAACAGCCAAATACAGTAAGACCAGAGACAGAGAGAGAGAGAGACAGAGAGAGAGAGAGAGAGAGAGCAAGGGAGGTGAAGGGAGAGCAAGTGTCAAGAGAAAATGTAACAGAGAGAGAGAGAGAGAGAACGGGGAGAAGCAAAGACAATGACTGGCTTAGATGTCAAGTCATGTGATCACTGACTGCTCCCATAAGGGTGATATCCAGAGACTGTATAAAGATATGGACGGAGCCACCATGACCGCCACCCACTGCTTTGTGGACTCACGTTATGAAGCCTCGAGTTTGGCATTTTGATCGTCGCCATCTTGTTTTGTTTACAATATGTTTTTGTTTTTGACTGTTGAGCCCTTCATCACACTACCTTTGAATGAGCACCAATTCAATCATACTGTCATGTCATTATGAAACAAACAACAAATGATGTGACCCATCTGATCTAAATATCGGCCACTGCAATCGCTCCTCGTTTGTGAAGATTATCTTGCTGAACACAAACTTTTCATAAACTTTTAAGCACAGACCTAAAACCCCATTGCCTTTTCTCCTTACGAACCAGACTTCCGGGCTAAGCCTTACGATGTACTCGCTTTTGGAGCCAGCTTCAAAATGTAAAAAATCGGATTTAAAGAAAGAACAAATTCAATCTATTTTTTAAAGTTTTGGTCTGAGTGAAATGTTCTATGGTGGAGCCGACAGCACACTCCTAGTAATCTAACTCTTGAGGCCCCCTTGTGGCTGAGAATGGAGGCCAGCTCTATCACCAACTCCTCTCTGCCAGCTATGCTATTTTCCAAGCTAGAGCAGCCTGGGGCTTTACAAAATTTAAGTTTTGTTGTGAAAAACTCAGTCAGAATTCTAAACCAAGTTAGGAGTGCTTTGAGCCTACCAGATGTTTCTGTCCTTACACCAATTTGTTTTAATCATTCTTTTTTGCCTCCAAGGTCGGACAAAAGTTACCATGCCTGGAGTGAGAAGGGGCTGGTTTCCATCAGAGACCTATACATAGATGGTCCTTTCACATCCTTTGATCTTCTGAGGAGGAAATTTGAATTGCCCAACACGCACTGGCTCAGATACCTACAAGCCAGGAACTATGTTCGATCAAAGATTCGTGATTTTGTAGTTCTCCCAAACGAACATGTTTTTTTTGATGTGATGTTAATCCCCCCTCAATCCAGGCATCTTATCTCTAGATTTGTGTGTCTGTTTGATGACTGTATCAGGGCCCCTACTGAAAGGATCAGGGAGGCATGGCAGGAGGAACTTGATGTTGACTTGTCTGAAATTATATGGGACAGGAGTCTATCTATAGTCCAGCTCT
>NC_139628.1:43056330-43061330 GCF_964638095.1 Poromitra crassiceps | reverse complement strand
TCTCTTTCACTGTCAACACTGCAACTCAGGAAGACAGGAGGAGGGAGGAAAAGACCACAGCAAAGAGAGAGGGAGGGAGGGAGAGAGAGAGAGAGAGAGAGAGAGAAAGGGAGAGAGAGAGAGAAAGGGAGAGAGAGAGAGAGAGAGAGAGAGAGAGAGAGAGAAAGGGAGAGAGAGATAGAGAGAGAGAGGAATGAAAGGATAGCAACAATCCAAAAAGGATGAGGTGGCCCTGAACACGAGGCCTGGCAGTATGCAGTTGTTTTATTGCCACAATTACCAGAGAAAGTGTGAGACAAGGAGAGAGACAGGGAGAGAGAGGAAGGGAGAGAGGGAGGGAGAGAGAGAGGGAGGGAGGGAGAGAGACATGGGAGAGAGAGAGACGTGGAGAGAGAGACCAGTGGCCAACCCCCCCGGCTTTCCTCTGATAAGTGAATTGAAATGCTGTAGATCCTCGAATGGCCACTTGGGGGTCGGGGGCAGTAGGCATTCCCACCATGTTAAAATGCCCGGCTTTGGATTAAACATTAAACAGGATTAAACATCTTTCCATTCAGGGGCAAAACACGGTTTTGGTCTACATAGCTAATTTCACATTTTCACAACAACTGTATGGGGGTAATTTTTTATATAACTCGCACGTTTGGAGTAAAATAGATGATAGAAAAGGGGGTGATTGACAGATTGCCTGTCCAGTGACCGTGCAGCTTGCCGATCACGGACCAATAGCAGGCGGAGCGGCGGCTCTGGGAAACCCCCATCTCACGTGAGCTGCGCAAGGACTCAACCCACTCCCTCCCACTCTGCTGACGAAAAATCAAGATGGTGACGGCCAACGAATCAACTCCAAATGGGAGACCAAAATCAATGGGATAGCTCGTCAGTGAGACAGACTCAGTAAGACTCAGTAAGACTCGGTGACCACGCTCTGGACATTGAGAGAGGACGACATAAGAAGTCCTGGCTTCCTGAGGAAATGAGCTTGTGTCAACTTTGTGAACTGCAAAAGACAGAAACCGAATCACACTTCTTGTTTGAATGTCCTAAATATGAAGACATAAGAAACAAACATGGCCCTGAATCGGGCCCAGCGCCACGAGGGGGCGCCAGGGGGCTTTGCACCCCCAGTTCAATTTTCTGCCCCCTCACTTGAATTTTTTTTTTTTTAGAATAGTTCATCTATAAAGGCCAGTTAGGCAATGTTTGTACCTGACATGTTCCGGCTGCTGTTTCTGCAGTCTTCATCAAATTTGATCAGTTTAAGTTGATGTAGGCTACCCCCTATAAACATAGCTCTGTTGTTTCAGAATTGGCAGGGAAGCGCTATTTGCTGTGCTTTGGTTGTCACAAGGTGTCAGAGATGTAGCTATTTATTAAATTTGAAACTCAATGCATGTTGTAGTGATCATGACGTGATTAAAACACACACACACACACACACACACACACACACACACACACACACACACACACACACACACACACACACACACACACACACACACAGAGAGAGAGAGAGAGAAATCAGCTGCACCCAAGCACACAGCATGCCATGAGCAGAAAGATGGAGACAATGCATCTGATCACTTTATTTCTTTAATTTAATGAACCTGGCACTGACTGGCTATTATTTTGTTTAGTTTTTGTCGATTTTTGCAGCAATTCTTTATGACTTTTCATATAGACATATATGTTCAGAGTGCTCCAGAAAGGTCCCGCATTTCACATTATGCAAAGCTCAGCTCTATTAATGCCTTAATCTGCTGCTGTGAAATAAATGTTTTATTTTATTTTGAAGAGTAGTCTTTCTTGTGTTGTTATTGCGCTTTTCAGAGGTTATTATGGTTAAAAAGTCCAGAAATAGGCATAGCGGGTATATAACCTATGTTTTACAATATAAAAATATCATTAAAAAAAAAAAAACGAAAAAAAAAGCAATCAACCCCCTCCCCAATATAACCGCCCCCTCAGTCATTTCATTCTGGCGCCGGCCCTGCCCTGAATTTGAAAAAGACTTTCCAAACCTCTCGCTCCGTTCGAATGAAATGAAAGTTAGTAGTGATTGTACTTGGAGAGGAAGAGAAGAGTCTCTAAGTTTGTCTCAGCCTGTTACAGCCTGAGAGACAACAGCTGAGTTCTATTCTGTATGTTTGCCTTTTATTATTATTCCAATGAACATTTCCTTGTCTGCAAAAACAATAGTAACTATATATATATATATATATATATATATATATATATAAAGTCACTTTGAATTGAAATGAATTGACAGGGAGAGAGACGTGAAGAGAGAGAGAGACATGGGAGAGAGAGCGACAGGGAGAGAGGGAGAGAGAGAGAGAGAGAGAGAGAGAGAGAGTGATAGAGAGATGGGAGAGAGAGAGGGCTGGGCGGAGCTGTAAGCAGGAAGTAGCTGCTCACTGGACTGTGGGAAAGTGTGTTGCAGTGCCCCAGTCTCTTAACACACTTGGCCTGATAGGCCTACTCTATCGGGATGGTGTAAGACAGTGTGAGACGGGGAGAAAGAGGGAGAGAGACAGTGTGTGTGTGTGTGTGTGTGTGTGTGTGTGTGTGTGAGAGAGAGAGAGAGAGAGAGAGAGACAAGAGGACACTTCACCTTCTCCCAGGCTAATTGCTTCTCTTTTAGCACACTCTGTTCTCTCTTCTCTTCTCTCTCTCTCTCACTCATCTCTAAACATATGGAGTGAACACCTCTCAGCCTCTCTCCTCCGCTGTCTTCTTCTTCTCCTCCGACTTTGGCACAGTGCTGAGCCAGCAGCACTTCTGCCTCTCTCTCTCATCCCTCTCTCTCTCCCCGAGTCAAAGCCACAGCAGTGGAACATGGAGCACAATGCTAATCAGCCTCTCCTGTTGTACATACATCTCTCTCGCCCCCCCCCCCCCCCCTCGCTCTCTCTCTCTCTCTCTCTCTCACAAACACACACACACACACACACACACACACACAGAGAAAAGCCCGTCTAACGAGTGTCAGGAGTCCTAAAAAGAAACAAACCTTGAACAAAGACTTTGACTTCCCCCTCACTCTTCCCTCTATCTCTTCCTTTCTCTCTGTTTTTTTTTTAATTCATTTGATGTCGCTGTCAGCCCTAATGAGGCACTCAACTAGCCTGGCTCCAGACCTTTGAAGCCACGCCCACTCCACGCTTGTGGATTTGGCTGTTCTTGATCTGGCATCGACGTGTGCTTTTTCTCGGGTTGAAAATCCAATCACGGGTGCTGATTGGCTAACGCTGTTGTCAGTCAGTCTTGCCTGCGAGAGATCGCTGCCTGCCGGAGCTTTTATCTGTCTGGGCGGGGAGTAACGTTACGGCGCGGCCGCGGTAAGTGAAGCCCTGCTGCTCGGCCAGCCGCCCAAGGAAATGTCCCGGCGCAGCCTGGCCTAGCTAAGGGAATGTTGATAGATCGATTCATAGCTTGCTTGTTATGTCCAAGTCACGTTTTTCATCAATGGTCAAATAAGTTTTGACAATCCGTTGCTTGTTGATATAATCGTTTTTTTAATTATAACTCCCAAATTTAGTAGCCAAAGTAGAGATAGCTGCTGTGTCTGTTTTTTCTCTTATGCATGGCTACTACTAGTGCAGTGCTGCCGCCGGTTGCCGTGGGCACCTTGGTCTCTAGTGATTGGTTAGGGAAGAGCGAAGCCCGCCCCCTCATAGAAATCCTCTGAAGTGACTGCAGTCTCAGACTAGAAGAGGAAGTGAGTTTACGAGATGACGATTCAGTCTGAATATCAGGCGAGCACTCAACAGCTTTCCCCCTCATATTTTGCAGCCGTCCGTGGCTTAGTCGGTGTTCAATAAAAACATGCCAGAGATGTTATCATCATCTGCCAAACAGGCCACAGCTGAAAAACAACAGTGCACTTTGCTGATACTGCCGTTTTGTTCAAAATCAAATATTGGCCAGTCAATGTCGTCCGCATACAAACTGATTTGATTACACATTTATTGTAGAATGAATCAATACTGCACCTGGACTGATATATTAATGCAACATTTTGATCAGATTCCACACAACTGTGCATAGAGGCAGGGGCGGACTGGGATTCTAATTCAGGCCGGGCATTAGATACCAAGCAGGCCAGGCCGATACGGGCCGATGGGCGTGCCGGCGTCCGAAGGGCGGGGGGCGAAAAATTTGGGCCGTTTGACGCCCAATCACTGGTCGGATGACGATCTTCTGCATGTTTTTTAGTGGGGAGTTATGTACGGAGGAACCCCCTGGGGGGTACGGGGAGAACATGCTAACTCCACACAGAAAGGCCCTTTCGACGAGATAGCCCACCTGGGCAGTAGGCACTGAAGATATGGGGGGGGGGGTCACAACTCCAGCGCCCACAGCGTCCCAGGCGAGAATCGAACTCAGGACCTTCTAGCTGTGAGGCGACAGTGCTACCGACTGCTACACCGTACCCCCTACACACACACACACACACACACACACACACACACACACACAGAATATACTGTCAATAGAGTTTCATGCGGCTCTGGGAGTCACGCACATCAACGCATGAAACATTGAAAGAAATCATAAGGCCGACTTTTAATGGCCTGAAGCAGCCAAGCAGGAAAGGCAAGATTGAGGAGGGGGCGGACCCCCGAGTCTGTGAGAGGCAGCAGTCTGCAGGAAAGCCATTAGAAGAAGAAGAAGAAGACCGGCCACTAGGCTGAGCTAGTGTCCTCTAGAGAGAGAGTGGCGTCAGTGGAGGACCAAAATGCGTGACTCATTAGCCAATGAACAGCCAGGAAAGGGTCTCGCGTTACTTTTGAATGCTAAAATAAAGTGGATAATGTACAATTTGATTCAAGAAGAAAAAAAAACTTTCAAAGTAGAACACAAACTGTCCATTTTGCTGCAACTCGACAGCACTGCTTAATCCAGGTCCTTACTTCCTGGAACTCTTGAGAGTAAAAAACTGGTCCATTGGAGTGAATGGAGAGACTCTTCTATATACACGGCTCTGGGCTGAG
>NC_139628.1:43046330-43051330 GCF_964638095.1 Poromitra crassiceps | reverse complement strand
GAGGTTTACTGTGTACATAAAGGATGGCTTCTAGAGGGGAGGGGGCGGAGCTAGGAAGAGGTTTACTGTGTACATAAAGGATGGCTTCTAGAGGGGAGGGGGCGGAGCTAGGAAGAGGTTTACTGTGTACATAAAGGATGGCTTCTAGAGGGGAGGGGGCGGAGCTAGGAAGAGGTTTACTGTGTACATAAAGGATGGCTTCTAGAGTGGAGGGGGCGGAGCTAGGAAGAGGTTTACTGTGTACATAAAGGATGGCTTCTAGAGGGGAGGGGGCGGAGCTAGGAAGAGGCGGGGAAAGAGGAGGAGGGACAGAGAGGCAGCTTTTCAATACGGTGATCGACTTTTCTCCCTGTTCTTTAGCTCTCGCTCTCTCTCCCTCTCTCTCTGGTTTAATTGGAGGGAAGACAGGGCGAGGGAGGGAGTGTTGGAGGGAATCCTCAGCCATTTTGTTTTTCTAATTGCTGCGGGTGTTTTTGTAATTACAGTTAAGTCAAAGTCCTGTTAGGCTGCAGCAGGATAGAGAGCGAGGAGCCAGGGAGACGTGGAGAGGCTGACTTTCACTCCGGGAGTGAGGGGGAAAGGATCTGAGAACACCTAAAGGCGAATGAAGGCTTTCGGTGTCAACTCATACAAACTAGTCAATTCTCAAACTAAAGCAGATACACATCCTTAAAAGAATCTCTCCAAGCAATTATTATCTATTGTTATTATTAAAATCCTACCAAGGCAACAGTGTAGGAAGTGCCCTCTCTCTATCTCTCTCTCTCACTCACTCGCTCTGCCTTTTCTCCAGGTCTGACGTGAGCTGTCCGTGGTGCTGAAAGAGCGCCAAGCACAATTCCTGATATGCAAACCAGTACTTTCAGACACGTTTAAGTTGAAGTCTGAAAATACACCATGATTGATGCGAACCAATTTGAATCCTCACTTTTTCCCTCTTTTCCTTTTTTACAGTAGGTTCTCTTGCTGTTCTCCCCCCCCCATTATCCTCCGTAGTGAAACAAACTGCAGATACAAATCACTTTGTAACTAATTCATTAACCTTGTCTCGCTAGTTATGTTGCATTGGTGATGTTTTTGCGATGGGATTTATTACATTTGCCCAATGCTAAGCAAACATTTTGGCTATCAGATTAGGCTGCTATATATGCTATTGAAAGACAGCTAATGACCGGAGCGTAGCGATACAGTAGAGTGGCTCTGTTCTTCTGCTTATCCTCATTGGGTTCCAGGACTGCAACGTTATAACTTACAGCAACAGCTTGTTGCTGAACACCTAGCTCGGCGGCATGTACAGCCTCTGTACGTACGTGGAATCATTCACCTACAAGTGGAGTGAAGCTGCTCCTTCCTGGGCTTTCTGCCTTGGCTGGCACTGCTGCACGTCAAAGTCCACAAATCATGGGGAATCGTATACTCCGGGGAGAAACGCATAGAAGGCAACAACGAGAATAACCCCGTTTTCACAGTGACAGTCTAATGTCTGACAATTTACTGTGCCATCAAAATGAACATTGAGAAATGATACATTAGGTCTACACGAGGGGATTTAAGGAGCGTAGGTTAACTCACCTTGAGCATTTTTAGTCTTTATTCCGATTGGACTGTGCCTGGGCTCGGGACCGGGGGAATGTTGACAGTCTTCAGGATGATAGGCTATCCCGGCGATGAAAAGTACCTCTGGTTTAGAACTGATTGCAATACCGCAGCATAAAGCTTATTTGGATGTATAAATTCAGACAAACATTGTGCGAGTCCCCACAGTCAGTGGACACGCTCCAGGCTGTACATCATGCCGCACAGATTACAGGCTCGGCTCTCTGCTTTGGAGCTTCGAGAGAGAGCATGGGTGACTGGAGCGTCCCTAGGCTATAAGAATGACTTGCATTGAGTGGTATTCCCTTTCAAACGGAAGTCCAACTTCCAACGGAATCCCAGTGGCAACAAAGCTGACATAAATGCTATGATGGGTCCAAAATGAAGGCGTTCGGGGTGGCAGAGTGAAAAGTGGCTTTGGGGTCAAGCTTATTTGTGTTCGTGCCACAAGTCCAATATCAAACCACACAGTTACAATCTATCCCTCTCCATGGAGGGACAGGAAGTCTACAGCAGTGTTTGTTTTTATTACCAGCCGCGACGACATTGGCTGATATCGTTTTCACCTTGTGAGGCTGTGTGTGTGTGTGTGTGTGTGTGTGTGTGTGTGTGTGTGTGTGTGTGTGTGTGTGGGTGTGCGAAACCATGAAAACCAAAACCATGCAAGATAGGAAACTTGACAGGTGCGTAGTTGCCATCAAAATGAAGGCCGAGTTCGAAAATGGGTGTCATCCGAGCTATTTTAAACAGCGTACAGGCTTGACTTTTTTACACAGACACATTTTCAAAGAGTATTTTCGGGTAAGTATATAACAGGTAAGTATGAAGGCTGACATTAACATAATAGACAACTAGACAACTAGATAGGTAAGTATAGGCTATAACACATTAAGCTATTATGTTCGTACAAACTTAGAAAATGTCCATAAAACTCATCACTATAAATAAAGTAAAGAACACATAACACTTGTAGCCATTGCTTTCTGAAGGATACACACAACGGATTACTTTGGATTAGACGTGAGAAACTATACCGATGCAACCACGCCTTTTCACAGCTTACAGTTCTACTTCCTGTTTCCTGTTTCCCCCTATCATTGCGGTGTCAAAATAAAAGCTCCCCAATCGTTCCTGCATATAACAATACAAAACCTATTTCAACAGTCAACTTAGTGTCTCTTTAGCCTAGGCCCTGTATAAAACATTCGGGTTGCACGCAACTTTGGTCCCAGCGCCTCACTTACTGCTATGCCTTCACATACGCGTATACGTACAGTATACTGTGACATGAACACACTATGCCCTTGGCCACACCCACTTTAACTTCCTATACCACGCCCCTCTCTGACATCAGCACTCCCACGTGTCCCTGGCTGCCATCTAACATTTATACCGCGGCCTAAAGCCTCACATAACACAACATGACCCACAGGACGAGCATGCACGTGTATGTGTGTGTGTGTGTGTGGTGTGTGTGTGTGTGTGTGTGTGTGTGTGTGCGTGTGTGTGTGTGTGTGTGTGTGCGTGTGTGTGTGTGTGTGTGTGCGTGTGTCCGTGTGAGAGAGACTCTGACCTGGTTAATATTTGAAACTGCCGTGGGAGGAGCCTCTGTGTTGGCACACAATCTGGAGAGACGTCTGTATTTCATTTTATGTGACACATTCTGGCTTTTACTGCACGACTTGTCTTTGGGCCAGGGTTGCTTTAGGCCAGCTTTCACTTTTTGTTAGAATACTGACCTTTAAGATATTGTATAAACCTATTCCTTACTAGTCTGCACACCACCTGTTTCTTTTTACAGGTGTGCAGTGGAGAGCGTGCTCACATATGCCTTCACTGCCTGGTACGGCAGTTGCACAGCTCAGGACAGTAAACCACTCCACAACATCATCAAAACAGCAGGAAAAATAATCAGGACACAACTTCCCACCCTTGTCGACACATACAACACCCGCTGCCTTAACAGGACTAAAAACATTCTCAAAGACACTACTCACCCCGGTCATCACCTGTTCACCCTCCTTCCTTCCGGTAGGCGATACAGATCACTCAAAACACGCACATCCAGACTCCAGAACTCCTTTTACCCAAAGGCCGTCACACTACTCAACAAATCACTTTCCAAATAACCACTCATCCGTTCCTCACCGTCATTATTATTATATACTGTAAATTATCATACCACTGTCATTATTATTAGATACTATAGATTATCACACTGCTGCTATTATCATGAACTATATTATTATATTATTACCATACCTCAAACTATTAAATAATTATTAAATAATTATGTATGCCATACTATAATTATTATACTATTGCCATTTATCACAGACTTTATTATTACTATATACTATTTATCATACTGCTGCTACTATTAATAGTCTGTGTCTATATACTGTGGCGCCTGGTGAATTGCTTTGGTGAATTGTTATTTAATTGGTGATTGTGATTGTATTGTATTGTACTGAATGGTTGCACGATGGGGAGCCTGGAATTTCGTTGTGTAAATTCTTATGCAATGACAAATAAACTACTACTACTACCTATAAACCTGTTTTCAAAAAAGCTTACCAATGCTCATCATAAGTAATTAATAATAATAACGAATAATAATTGATTGGATTTATATAGCGCCTTTCAAGACCCTCAAAGCGCTTCACATATCGGGAGGGAAGGGGAGGGAACTCAACTCATCCACCGCCGAGGTAAAGACATAAGAATGGAAATGACAGTAGTAGAGCCTGCTGAGCCAACGTCTATTCTCCAACAATAGTGATCATTCAGGATGTGGTTCTATTTTACTTCTAGTGAACACACTAGCCGTTGATGGGAAAAATGTTATGCTTTTTAGATATTTTGTTGGAATTGGAGACACTGTTCAAAATTGTTTATCTATCTTATAGTCATCAGTCAGCAGCACAATTTAACCGCCGAGTACAAGCAAGCAAGCATGTCCAATCCATGGCTCCGCTCTGTATCCATGTGCCTCTTGCTCGGGTCACATAAATCACACCTTTCCCAGTACAACCCAGCCCTACGCGCCTGCCCTCCTCTTAAAGCTTGCCTTGCAGATATTAAATAATAGAATTGTCTCCAAACTTCCCGCAACTCAATAACAATAAATCTGAGCTTGTTATATTTGGCCCACCCAACTCAAACTATCAGAATGCATGGAAACCTTGGCAGCCCACCTCCCAGCGGCTGCCAGGCGGAGATGTACTCACTTGATTCACCTAAAACAAAGGGCATGAAATGTGAGGAGTTGTTGGCTCTTGTGTCTGCCCAGTGGGAAATAGAGAGCCGCATCTACAGGTAAAGGGCCGTATCTCACACACAGTGCAAGGGCAAGTGCAAGTGCAAGTGCAAGGGCACGCCTTATTATTCATCATTTATTTTCT
>NC_139628.1:43028830-43041330 GCF_964638095.1 Poromitra crassiceps | reverse complement strand
GTGTGTGTGTGTGTGCGTGTGTGTGCATGCGTTTGTGCGTGCAATGGGTGTAAGTCAGGCGGCAAGCTCGGGCTTGGAGAGATGAAGTTATGCGGAAGTGGCCAAAGCTGTAGTTCCTCGAATGGCCACTTGCGGCATGGCTCCAAAACCCGTTCACCCACATGACTTGACTTTACGAAACATGATGAAACATGTTTAAAGCCTGGTAAAAAAAAAAAAAGAAAAAGAAAAAGAAGGGGGGGGGGGGGGGGGGGGGGGGGGGGGGGGGGACAGGGGGAGGGGGGTATTTATCTAACTCACCTGTTTAGAGTAGAATAGAATAAACGATGGAAAAGATGCTTTGGGCGTGATTGACCCTCAAATAGAGAGCTCTCCCAATAGTGCAGCCGTTAAAGTTAACGCACTCGCAAACTCTCTAAACTCTCAAGTTCAACAAGGCCTGACAAAAAGTCAATAGCTTCCACAGCAGCAGGCACGGTGTACAATATCCAGACACAGGAGGCACGGTGTACAATATCCACACACAGCAGGCTGCAAGCAAGATAGATCTCAAGCGCCGCTCAGTTCACACTCTGAAGTGATCCTCATGGAACAATTACAATAAGAAATGGATTTTCTTTTTGTCTAATAGGCCCTTGGATCACCTCACTGTTGACTGCACTTTCACATCACCACTTATACTCTTCCCTATCTGCTTCATGGTGTCATCTTACAAACACACGTTTCATGGCCAAGGTTTATTCACACCCACAAGAACTTTATTTTAAATTCTAGTCGAGGTCCTAAGGTTTCCAATGTTTGATTCACCAATGTAATTACCAATGTAATTACTGTGTAATTACAATGTAATTAGATAGATAGATAGATAGATAGATAGATAGATAGATAGATAGATAGATAGATAGATACATAGTAGTGATGCGCGGGCCGCAGTTATAACTGCGCTGACCGTGGATATCCCGCCCCGCGGGCGGGCCAGATCATAAAAATAAACATTCTGATTAATAGCAGATGGGTTGCGGGCGGTTGAAACGATGTATCATTAATGAGGAAAAATAATATTAATTACGTTCTCTAGTCTATGAACGTATTTTAAGCTACATTTTTCGTCAGGCACATTATTAGTCGCCTATTGTAGATCCCCCAAAGGACCCACGGCCGTAAACACAACAACAGCCATGTGCTAGGTCGCAAGGCTACACTTTTCGTCCATATGGTCAATGACCACCCAGGGGTTCCTCCGTACATAACCCCCCACTAAAAACATGCAGAAGATCGTCATCCGACCAGTGACGACAACACCCGAAGTTGGTCCCCCGGGCGCTGTACGAGAAAGCGACCACTGCTCCTGGCCTGCCCCCCGGAGGAAAGGACAAGCCTGGATGGGTTAAATGCAGAGGACAAATTTCACCGGCCACCGTCAGCATGAGTGTGTGTTTGTGGCCACATGCATGTGTTGGTGTGTTCGTGTGACAATAAAAGACGGGCTTGTCCGTCTACTAACTGTTTAACTGTTTAATGATGTCACCCTCAAAAAGGAGTCTCCGCTGAAGACGTGTTTGAAGAGAAGACGCGTTCGTATTTTCCCATACAATGAGGCAATCAAGTAAACTAAACTTAAAGCTATAGCGTTAGCCGAGTAAACTACATGAGGGCAAGTGGTGGACTGGACATAATACAGCATGGAAGTTTATTTGGAGTCTTGGACTGCAGCGATCGCACCAACGGCAGCAGAAACCGTAAGTTCGCTCCATTTATACCGTCTTATAGCGTTTATAGCGTCGGGTGCATGGCGGGCGCAGATCTATAAATAGTATGAAATAATTTGCGCGGATTTATGGCGGGCGGACGGTTCATGCATACACGCGGATTAGGATGGCATAAAAGCTCATCCGCGCATCTCTAATACATAGACAGATAGATAGATAGATAGATAGATAGATAGATTGATAGATACATAGATAGATAGATAGATAGATAGATACATAGATAGATAGATAGATAGAGCAGGAAGAGGCAAACTGTAATCCCTATAGAGCCCTTGTCCCCTTTTCATGTCCTCAACTTGCCTGTTGTGTCTGTTCTGCTCTGATTTTATTCTCTCTCTCTCTCTCTCTCTCTCTCGCTCTCTCTGTCTCTCTCTCTCTCTCTCTCCCCCCTCCCCTCTCCCCCCCCCCCCCCCCCCCCCCCCCCGCCCCTCCCTGGAGGCTTTGGCAGAGGCCCGCCACCACTTGACCCGTAGAGAGTGGGTTGGCTCCAGGCTCAATAAGGCACGTCAGCTTGGATTACAGCAGGGGGAGCTATACTGTCACACTGCAGCTTTGGGTTGGGAAACTGCGGCTGCCTTTCACAAAGTTCACCAGCTGAAAAGTACCCTCCACTGAGCCCAGCTGAATTCCCTCCCTCTCCAACACAATCGCCGGGTTAAAATGTACGCATTATGCACAGAAATGTACAAAAGCAACATACGTCAATGTACAGTACGTCCTGTCAACAGCAAATGTTCTGCCACACAGCGGCTCATATCCTTATAGAGACAGAATTAGGAGTACCTCTGCCTGCTGATCCCACACTGGGACTGTGTGGGACCTGAGTCTGGCCAGGAGTACCAGCATTGCATTGTTAGAGGAAAACTAGTGGAGCATGCCGCCGTGTTTCGCTTGGAGTAACTTGGAGTAGCTGAGGGATTTTGTAAGTTAGGGTTGAATATTTTCCTGATTGCGACAATGCATTTGAATTCGATGGCCGCTCGTATTTATTTGAGCCGGAGTAACGCTATATGGATACAAACAGAGTAACGCTATATGGATACAAACAGAGTAACGCTATATGGATACAAACAGAGTAACGCTATATGGATACAAACAGAGTAACGCTATATGGATACAAACAGGCGGCGGACATGGAGAGAGGACAGTGTTTCCCACAGGATTTTGAGAATTTGTGGTGGGGGACCGCAGACCCCCTAGGGGGGTGCGGGGGCATGCCCCCCCGCAAGATTTTTTTAAACATTTTAAAGTAAAATGCATGAATTTGATGTACTTTGAGAAAGCTTAAGAGCAAAATTAAAAGGCTAGATCTATGAAGAACATGTCATCATTACTGTGCTGTGGGTTTACAATGACAAACTAAATTTCTCCCTATAGGTCAGGGATACTCAACTTGCTTTGCCACTTTCGTGAAATGATAGAAGGCGAGGGGCCAGTTAATAAACAAACAATATACATTTTTCTGTAGCGGATTGTAGGTTTTTGGGGTGTCAGCCGGAGTTTAGGCTGACAGTGTTGTGCACACCGGATAGTTAGTTAGGTTAAGTTAGTTGGGTTAAGTACATACATAAGTGCCTGGGTAGCGAGCAGATGGCGGTATTTGACAATTTAGCAGCTAAATCATAGATTATTGAAAGATATTCCATATTCCAGACTGAAAAGCTATAACAGAAGTATTGGCCAGAATGACATGAACATTTATTGGACACTTATTCAGCGGATATCTTGCATGTTGCGTTCAGGTGCACTGTAAAAAAAAAAAAAAAAAAAAATTTTTTTTTTTTTTTTTTTGGTCAACATCTTATTGTGGCGGTCCAAATATTATTGTGGCGGCCCGCCACAAATTCCTTTATGTATGGGAAACACTGGAGGATCAACAGGCTGAGACGAGGGGGGTGAGTGACTCTGCAAGGTTAAACAATCCATCATTTTCTCTCTCTTTTACAAGAACAATCTGAGCTTGTGTCCGTTGCCAAAATAAGCATGTCGAGGCAGGGGGGTATGTTGGAAAAGCGATCTTAGTCAATACTGCACCAATTTCCAAAGAATCTGCTCATATGACTTAGCTATACATAAACAGATATGAAAATAGGGTCCAAGTTGAAAAGCACAGAAAGTTTCTTTTAACATGAATATTAACATTATACACGTCACTATGATGTGTATAACGTTAATATTTGCATAATCTAGAAATGTGATATGCAACATATTTTGGTTCAGAAATGTTCATATTGTACATTTCCGTGGATTCCACAAACGTACAATGCCTACGTTTTTATTCTGGGCTGCTCTCTCCATTCAGTTTGGGCAGGACATGAAAACGACACAAGCCAAACACAGCGATGAAATACTTTAGCATACATGAATTTGTGATAGACCTGACGATAATTCAGCTCTCTGAATTGCGCTTGTTCTCTGTCATATTCACTTCCAGTCGCTGAGTAGCTCTCCATCTCTGTCACCATTATCTGCCCTCCTCCATCTCCTAGCAAGGATTTGTATGCCCCATTCAACAGAAATCCATATATTTATAACGTGGACTTTTTTCACGTACGGGTGAAAAATATCGCCAATAACTCAATAACTGTTCTGTTCTCATCTATTCCTGTCATGCTTCTGGATGTGATATGCTTATATATGACGGGTTATTATAGGGTTGGGTTTCACTCCAAGATGCTGCATTTATGTCCATATGGGAAAATATTAAGTATTAAGTTGAGGGAGGCCCAGTAGCCAAGTCACTGCTATAGTGATGTCATAATATCACTGATGTCATAAATCACTGATGATGTCACAGTGATGAGGTCATAAATCACCGATGATGTCAAACAGCTCGAGATAGCTCGTGGCTGCAGGTCACTACTATAGTGATATCTCACCGATGATGTCATAATGTAGGGTTGTGTGCTACATTCACACTCAAGCAATTTTAATTGTGATGTCACCAGCCACCCCATGCAACATTCATGCCATACAGTAGCTTCCTGCAGCCATAGCTTCCTGCAGAGCATTTGATGAAAGATACAGATGCTACCTGGTAAACAAAAGAGACGGACCACATAGTAAATATTACAGCTTACAGACCATGTTGCGACCACGCATATAACAATGCCAATAACCAGTAATCAGTAGTGATCATTTTGGAATGAAAAGCATTTATTTATGAATATGACATGAATTTGTGATGGAAAATCAGCTGAATAAGTTACAGTATATCCTAGTGTGGTTTCCTTATGAGAATAAGTAGAAATTGAATGGCACTTCAGGTTGTGTGCTTAAGCGTACAGCATGTAGCGCACTGAGCATCAATATTAATATGTCTATTTATGCATATAACATGAATTTAATAGCGATATAGATATATAGATGTGCAGTAAATGTGTCTCATTGCAGACGTCATGGGTTTGAATGTGCCTTGTGACCTTTGCTGAATGCCAGCAGCGCCCCTGCCGCTGCTCTCTCATCCCAATTGAAAAATGTCTAATAAAGCCAAACTGGTTTAAAAAAGAACCGTGATAGATATCGTCGAATGGCTGTCCTTCACGGCTGAGTTAAGAAGGCGTGCACACAACATGACAACTTGCAGAGGTTTCAGCGATACTTCCCTCCCTGCCTTCATCGTCCTTCTCCGTCTCTCGCATGTGACACATATGATATTAAATGTGAAACTATACGCGCTTCGTCATTCGACGTTAAATTGATGAAAATGACTCTCCCTCTCCCGGCCTACGGGAGTTTCATCACTGGGATAAGTAGGATTGAGTGAGACCTCCCTCACTCTCGCATGTGACGGGTAATAAATATACGTCTATGTGAATTGATTCAGAAGGATCTGATTACAACCCACAGTCGTTCCATCACAAGGATATTTGTAACACATTGCTGCAAAAAAGTGATTTAGTCTAGCAGTCTTAGTGACTAGACTGCTAGACTAAATAACTTTTTCGTTATTTAGACTAGACTCTAGTCTCTGTGTGTGTGTGTGTGTGTGTGTGTGTGTTTCTGCCCTTCGCTGCAGAGTTGGGGTCTACTTGCACGATGAACAATTTAATGGCATGGAACTCGGAGGTGAAACCCCCCTCTAGAGGGCGCTCTCCTGTCATCTGAACAAAACTTAGTCTCTTATGAGTCCAGCAGACAATTCTAGTGCATGGGGGGGGGGGGGGGGGGGGGGTCTCTGGCTTGTCTCCAGCACTCCAGATTGATGGCACATTAAAGTGAAGGACGTGTCATGCACCTGTGCTCGTGTACCACAGGGGAGCGCCACACAGGTAGACAGGGTGCCGCAATCAGCAAGGTGCCCCATGCACGCACAAACACACACACGCACAAACACACACACGCACGCACAAGCAGGCACACACACACACACACACACACACACACTCTTGGGAATTCACAGTGCATCTGATTTGTATACTGTATATTTTTCAAAGGGTACAAACACATGCCAAGTCCTCACACAAACAACACATATAGGTCCCTCTGAATCCTACACACACATGCCTTTGCAAAACACACAGCATCCCCCGGAGGGACGTTGCGGTAGTACAGATCACAGCTCCGGTGCACACCGTGTCCTCCTTTCTCCTCATCACTGTGTTTGTGAGAGAGAAAAGGACAGTGTGAGTCTATACGTTCATTTTCCACCTTTCTTTCCATCACTATGCTGCTATTTGAAGGGATACGCCAACTTTTTGGGAGTTTCACCCATTTGCCATATCGCCCATACATAACAGTATACAGTGAGCTACAGTCGTCCAGTTAGTTATTATTGGACGAAACGGTACAGCCGTTCAAAGTCACCAAAAAATACAAATTTCTAACAGCACCAAAAAGCTCTATGTATGTACATGTTATGACTCGGGTACTCACCACGAGATGAAATATTAATCCAAAATGCTGAGAAACACTCTTTTTTAAAGGTAAATAGATAGCCGGAAATACTTTCTAAACATGGCCGCCAAGCGTACAGCGCATGCGCTGTGTACAGCGTAGCTCACTGAAAGAGAAGAATCGGACGGACAAACCCCTCTTTATTGTCACCCGACACCCGTTACAACGCATGCATTCAGGATCACACACTCGTGCCGACGGTGGCCGGTGAAATTCAGTCTCTGCTCGTTTTGACCCACACACGACATGGCATGCCCTTCCTCCGGGGGGCAGCCATGAGCAGTGTACACATGTAGGTACATTTCTACATCTTCTACTGTTTAATGTTCATAGACTAACATGTTATCTCCATACTGTACACTTGCCTCTACTGTCCGTCTACAGCCATGAATGCATTCATGCGTGGATAATAGGCCTATGTACATATGAGTGTGTCAAGCCGGTTTCATTATTGAATGTTCTTCATGTACTTGGGCGTGCTAACAGCACTTTAACTAAATGTAGCATGTATGGCTAAGTGCTCGATGTGTGTCGGAGGGGGGAAGTGGAGGACAAGTGGCTGATCAAGATGGAGTGGTAGAGGAATAAGAGAGGAAATGGAAGAGTGATAGAGAGAGGTGACAGAGAAGAGACAGATTGACCGATACTGAGAGAAAGACGGGTAAAAGAGTTTAAGATAACAAGACAAATAGAGAACTTTTGGTGAGCCGTTTAAGGACTATATACGGGTTTTAACAAAAAGATTGGCACCAATAACAAATCCGTGTCTCTCCGGTAGATCATTCTGTCCGGTGTGCATGATAACGCTTTAGCATACATCACCGTAGACAAATAGCATTAGCAAAAGTATGAAGATAAATCTTTTAGTAATACAAACCAAGCAACCTGCTGAAATAAAGTCCATTACAAATTTGTCAGTGCAAAAACTAGCTGTCCAACAAACAAGTTACGCTCAGTCTCGCAGAAGGAGAGACCTTCTGTAAAGTTCATTGTTTTCGTTAATTTGGTCTATTTTACCAGTCCCCCTAAACAACCCACGTGTGTCATTAAAATTACCTGATATTACAGCTGCCACAAATTCTCACTTTTTATAGGTGCCAACACTTACTTAAGGCAGAGGTTTTCAAAGTGGGAGGCGGGCCTCCCCAGGGGGGCTCCAAGCAGTTTCAGGGGAGGCTCAGTGAATAGAAGTGGAAAAAAAACATTACATTAGTTATTAAAATTTGATCTCATAGAATTAGCCTAAATGTGTGTGATTTGGTTAATGAGATAGTTCAGAGATACAGTAGTATCTTGTATTTGGTATAATCTTGTCAAACAGCAATATCTTGGCTCAATTATTGAGTGTCTATGGGACCAAATAACAATCATGATCCCATAGGCATCCAGGAATTGAGTGAGGGGGCTCCTTTATCCAATTCTTGTCTGGAGGGGTGTGAGGGGGGGGGTGCACAGTCTCAGACTTTGAAAAGCCCTGCTGTAGGCTAAATCGTTCTATAATGGTTTTGGTGTCAATTCTCTCGTCACATATTGGTAGGTGACCAATGGGGCCAAAACTCCCAAAAAGAGGGAGTCATTTTAGACTGCAGCCTGTAACACGGCTTCATAATGAGTTGGAGGATTTGAGTGAGAATGACTGCAGTGGTGCTGCCGCTGCCCCCTCGTTCTCCTCTATTAACCTGGCACTATCCACTCCATAATGTCTTATGAAGCAGAAATGCCATCAAAACCCTGTTTAAAATGAGTCTTTCTACATCAGCCACACTGTAAAAGAGCAGAGAGAGAGACAGAGGTTTGACATTTTCACATATATACTGTATAGACCATGAATGTGTATGACATGAATCAGTACATTTACCCATGTTACTGTATATAGGCTATATTAAAAATTGACATGAAAGTAAAGCTCATTTTAGGGGGAAAAAAGCAACAAATGGATCAGAAATAGCCTGAAGAAGGCTCTTTGCCCGAAACGCGTAAGCGTTTTGCTTTTTTGTGACGTGAGCCAATATATCAAGTGAAATGTGAGTATTTTGTCCTGCTTGACTTTGAAAACTGAGATGTGCTACCCTTTCAGCCTTTTTTTGGATCAGAAATAGCCTAATCTAAATGATATCATTGCGTGATAGATTATGATCATCAAGTATAGGTCTCTCTCGCTCTCTCTCTCCACACACGCACGCACGCACGCACGCGCACACACACACACACACACACACACACACACACACACACACACACACACACACACACACACAGACAATAAATATTGCACCCTCTATGGCACCCCTTTATAAATGATGGCATATAATTAAGCAATATAGCATGAGAGCCAGTGTGTTGTGCCAAATATATCCCCCTGATCAGCTGTTATCCCACGAGGCCGCAGGCCGAGTGGGATAACTGCTGAGCAGGGGGATATATTCCACAACACACGCAGCTCGAGTGCTATATTGCTTTTATAAAACGGTTTCCAAGTATGATAATATAATAATAATAATAATACTATAAGTCCGACTCCGACTGGCATGTCATTCTGATAGTCAGTTGAAACACTACTGTAAGGCGGGACCGCAAGAACATGCGGGTGATTTGATTGGATCGTTCTGGAGACTGAAGTTGACATTGGCGCTTGCTGAGTAGCTGAGAGCTTTCTGGAAACCCCGACAGGCAGCTCGAGCGCAGCGTTGCATTCTCAGCGCTTGCTGAGAAGCTGAATGCTTTCTGCAAAGCCCGACACCAACTAACGTTACGGGGTTAAATGCGGGGTTAAATGCGGGGTTAACAGCCTTTCTTTTGCAAAGAAGACATTAGCCCGCATCTATTCTTGTACAAAACATCATTTTCTGCTAAGTATTAGTAAAGTTATAAGCGAAGATCGATTCACAAGGATCTGACAGCTGTCTCCGCCATTTTTTTTTCTACGTTGTCATTTGAGGTAAGCCTTATTATTACTCTCTTAGTAAGAGAGTTGCCATGGCAACCAATAACCCATGGCCATGGGTTATTGAACTCGGTTACTGGAATTATACAATGGCTGTGAACCAATCAGATTGCTTGATTTGAGAGAGCCGTTTTATAATAGAGTATAACCAATATTCCAAAGTTCATACAATTACATATTTCACATGGTTGTCAGTTTATTTTTTAAACGTGAATAAGAAGTTAATCTGGAATGTAATTGATCAGCCATAGATAGAAGGACAGACAGGTGCAGGAGCAAAGCCACGCTGTGTCCTGCTCTGTTTGTCCCCAGCAGCACCTGTCAGTAAACCCCACACCACCACATGCCACGCTCTGCCCCATCTCATCACATTAACGCCTAACCCCATATAGAAGCATGTGCACACACGCAAATGCACTTGTGTGTGTGTGTGTGTGTGTGTGAGAGTGAGAGAGAGAGAGAGAGAGAGAGAGAGAGAGAGAGAGAGAGAGAGAGAGTGAGAGAGAGAGAGAGAGAGAGAGGATGGATAAAAACAAAAGTGATTTAATGAGTTGTCCAGTGGGATGGCCGGTGTCACTTCGGTCAGGGACACTGTGGCAGGGCCGAGAGAGAGATCAAACTCTGCACGCATGGCCAGGAGGTGTGTGTGTGTGTGTGTGTGTGTGTGTGTGTGTGTGTGTGTGTGTGTGTGTGTGTGTGTGTGTGTATGTGTGTCACACCTTGTGCGTGCCTGTTTATCTGTGCCACTGTGCATCTCTCTCAGCCTTTGCATGCCTCATGTCTTGTTTTGGAACTAGCCAGAAGGCTTTCATGCTGTGTGCATTGTGTGTGTGTGTGTGTGTGTGTGTGTGTGTGTGTGTGTGTGTGTGTGTGTGTGTGTGTGTGTGTGTGTGTGTGTGTGTGCGCGTGTGCGTGCGTGTGTGCGTGTGTGCGTGTGTGTGTGCGTGTGTGCCCCTACCTCCCCTCCCTCTTGCAGCATGTAGCCCTAAACCTGACATCTCCATGTGATACACGTTCCCGTTCAGCGCTGCATGCAAACCATGCAGGAAATTGATTGCATATAAAATGTTAATGTGTGTGCGTCACTGTCCCCGGCATGTTAATATTGTCATTACAATTATAGCCATTGATTAAAGGGACAATGCGCTGTTTCGATGGGGTTTTGTGACATTTTTGTGACATTGAGGAAATCAGGGGGAGGGGGGTCGTCACAGGATGCTGACTCGACGCTCGCCGGTCATTTGTTATGCGGGGCGGTTGAGCTGCGGCGCACCCCGGTGGAATGGTAATTGTCCAACGCAAAAAAAAAACGATGACGTCGAGCAGCGGGCGTAGATAAATGCGAGCGCCGTTTGCATGCATCATTCTGCACACGTGCAGACGCCGCTGGGTAGGTGAGCGTGCGTTACGCGTCCCAGCCCGGAGGTCGTTTGAAGAGCAAACGTTCAGGTCCACAAGCCGTCTGCAATGTTCCAAAACATCTCGCCTCCATCCTACCAGGGCACTGGTGTGCAACGCCTAAACATGTGTGCTGCATCTCCTCACAGTACTGTTGGAATGACGTGAACAACCTTGACTAACACACACACACACACGCACGCACGCACACGCACACACACACACACACACGCAGAGGAAACATTGCATTTGGGTCTGATAATGATGATGGATGCCCGTCCAGAACCGCTCCCCAGCAGAACACATGGTGGTCGCCTCCATAAATCAGCGGCTTGGGAGGAGCGGCGCTGAAAGCACACATTGATCACGGCACGGGCCAAATGTTACCGTCTCCAAAGCATTTATTCCGGGCATCGTTTCACACACACAACATCTGTCGCGCTGGCAGGGACAGAGGGCGCCGACAGAAGCCATCCAGCGGTGGTGCGGCGCGGGACGACGTTTCCGTGTTGGTCGCGCCTGGCTGACGGTCGGTTGACGGCTCCATTCACGCTCAAGCCGCAGAGGTGGATTGGTGGAAGCATGTGGTACCATGTGGAGTGGAAGATGATTTTATTGGATACGGACGGTTTCGAGTCGACAACATAAACTTTCTAAATTGCCACCAGCTTACTTCCTGTTGCAGTGTTTGCTGTTACAATAACTGACAGGACATAAGCTAGGTTTCAAACGGTTCCCTAGCAACACAGGTCCGTGAAAACCGTCTATAGCCAATGTTGGTGGTTCCATGTGGTGCAAAATCGTCCCCTTTTTGGGGTAAAAACAAAGGTGTTGTGTGATCTGTCATTTGTTAGCTGTGGATGGAACAACACATGTCCCAAAGCAAAGACTGGCGCTGTTGCCTGATCCAATGCGAGTCCTGATTGTGTTGTGTGTGTAAACCAGCAGTGGGAATACAAAGAGCTGCCATAAGCGAACAGCTCAGATCTCTATGAGCATCCAACTGGAAACGACGATGTAATGAAGTAATTGAAAATGGCCACTGGCTTGTAGCAGGTTAATTTACTGTGCTTTACTCAAGGGGCAACCCCTAGTTCTGAAAAATGAAGCCAATGTTGAAGTGCATTTTCTGTCTAATGGCCTGCAGGGGGCAACTCCACTGGCTGCAAAAAGAAGACTGTATGGAAGTATAATAATAATAATAATAAAAATAATAATAACAATAATAATAACCTATACTGGTAATAATAATAATAGTAATAATAATAATAATAATAATAATAATAATAATAATAATAATAATAATAATAGACGATTTACCATTTACCATTTAGACGATAAATCAGACTATATTTTGGGGCCGTAATTTACAGGTCATCTGTCCAATGATCGCACAGCTTGGCTGATCACCGACCAATAGCAGGCAGCACTGCAGTTCTCAACCCCTGGTCTCGCTAAAAAAAATAATCAAGATGGCGACGATCAACATGCCA
>NC_139628.1:43011330-43023830 GCF_964638095.1 Poromitra crassiceps | reverse complement strand
CTGTAGTTTCTGTATCAAACTGTCTGATGACTGTAGTTTCTGTATCAAACTGTCTGATGACTGTAGTTTCTGTATCAAACTGCCTGATGACTGTAGTTTCTGTATCACACTGCCTGGTGAATGTAGTTTCTGTATCACACTGCCTGGTGAATGTAGTTTCTGTATCACACTGCCTGGTGACTGTAGTTTCTGTATCACACTGCCTGGTGACTGTAGTTTCTGTATCACACTGTCTGATGACTGTAGTTTCTGTATCAAACTGTCTGATGACTGTAGTTTCTGTATCACACTGCCTGGTGAATGTAGTTTCTGTATCACACTGCCTGATGACTGTAGTTTCTGTATCACACTGTCTGATGACTGTAGTTTCTGTATCACACTGCCTGGTGAATGTAGTTTCTGTATCACACTGCCTGGTGAATGTAGTTTCTGTATCACACTGCCTGGTGAATGTAGTTTCTGTATCACACTGCCTGGTGACTGTAGTTTCTGTATCACACTGTCTGATGACTGTAGTTTCTGTATCACACTGCCTGGTGAATGTAGTTTCTGTATCACACTGTCTGATGACTGTAGTTTCTGTATCAAACTGTCTGATGACTGTAGTTTCTGTATCACACTGTCTGATGACTGTAGTTTCTGTATCACACTGCCTGATGACTGTAGTTTCTGTATCACACTGCCTGGTGAATGTAGTTTCTGTATCACACTGCCTGGTGAATGTAGTTTCTGTATCACACTGCCTGGTGAATGTAGTTTCTGTATCACACTGCCTGGTGACTGTAGTTTCTGTATCAAACTGTCTGATGACTGTAGTTTCTGTATCACACTGCCTGGTGAATGTAGTTTCTGTATCACACTGTCTGATGACTGTAGTTTCTGTATCAAACTGTCTGATGACTGTAGTTTCTGTATCACACTGCCTGGTGACTGTAGTTTCTGTATCACACTGCCTGGTGAATGTAGTTTCTGTATCACACTGCCTGGTGAATGTAGTTTCTGTATCACACTGCCTGGTGAATGTAGTTTCTGTATCACACTGCCTGGTGAATGTAGTTTCTGTATCACACTGCCTGATGACTGTAGTTTCTGTATCACACTGTCTGATGACTGTAGTTTCTGTATCACACTGTCTGATGACTGTAGTTTCTGTATCACACTGCCTGGTGAATGTAGTTTCTGTATCACACTGCCTGGTGAATGTAGTTTCTGTATCACACTGCCTGGTGAATGTAGTTTCTGTATCACACTGTCTGATGAATGTAGTTTCTGTATCAAACTGTCTGATGACTGTAGTTTCTGTATCAAACTGTCTGATGACTGTAGTTTCTGTATCACACTGTCTGATGACTGTAGTTTCTGTATCACACTGTCTGATGACTGTAGTTTCTGTATCACACTGCCTGGTGAATGTAGTTTCTGTATCACACTGTCTGATGACTGTAGTTTCTGTATCAAACTGTCTGATGACTGTAGTTTCTGTATCAAACTGTCTGATGACTGTAGTTTCTGTATCACACTGCCTGGTGAATGTAGTTTCTGTATCAAACTGTCTGATGACTGTAGTTTCTGTATCACACTGCCTGGTGAATGTAGTTTCTGTATCACACTGTCTGATGACTGTAGTTTCTGTATCAAACTGTCTGATGACTGTAGTTTCTGTATCAAACTGTCTGATGACTGTAGTTTCTGTATCACACTGCCTGGTGAATGTAGTTTCTGTATCACACTGCCTGGTGAATGTAGTTTCTGTATCACACTGCCTGGTGAATGTAGTTTCTGTATCACACTGCCTGGTGAATGTAGTTTCTGTATCACACTGTCTGATGACTGTAGTTTCTGTATCAAACTGTCTGATGACTGTAGTTTCTGTATCAAACTGTCTGATGACTGTAGTTTCTGTATCACACTGCCTGGTGAATGTAGTTTCTGTATCACACTGCCTGGTGAATGTAGTTTCTGTATTAAACTGCCTGGTGACTGTAGTTTCTCACACTGCCTGATGACTGTAGTGTCTGTATCACTGCCTGATGACTGTAGTTTCTGTATCAAACTGCTATGGACTCGGGGGTAACTGTTACGTGTCTCGCTCTCAGATGTCATTTGACATGCTTTGGATATCGTTGCCCTGTTTCACCAGTGGTGAAGGATCACAATGCAAATGTGGTTAATCTCAAACGATAAGCTATCTACAAGTGTTGATGCCGTCCGCGATGCTGTAATATGTCATATTGTTATCGCTGCTCTCTCGCCTGCCATAGTGTGAATGTGGGTGTACTGTAAATCCCGTGTGATAAACTACAGGTATTTCCTTAGATCGTATTGCCCCAGTCATAAAGTACAAACCTCCTTCATCTGAACGATTACATGCTCTTTGAGGTGTTGAGAAAAGTCGACAATCCTCGGTCTTATGGAACCTCTTCAAAACCAAATGGCATAAACTCAGAGATGCACTGCAGTGAAGCTAAAAACACATAAACTCAAAGATGCAGTGGAGCTAAAAACATGGCTAAGTTCCCGAAAAGTTGACATTTTGGGGACACGAGGCGTTCGCCAGACAGTGGTATGCGCAAAAACAACAGATCTGTTCCAGACTAACAAATGAATGGAGCTCCTGGAGAATCTGTGCCACAGATGCCAGCAAAATGCTAAATGGACTGCACTTATATAGCATTTTATCGTAAGCGCTTTACAACACAGGATGCCTACATTCACCCATTCACAAACCCATTCACACACACACATGGCGGCAAGCTAGCACGCAGGGTGCTGGCACTGGAGGAGCCGGGGATCGAACCCCCGACCTCTTTTACCCAACGCCATTAGTGGACGACCTGCTCTACCTCATAAGCCACAGCCGAGAAGTCAACAGAAGCCAACCAAAACAGAAGACAATGGTAGAGGATATCAGGATCCAAAAGACATGGAAAAGCCAACCAATGCCAAGTGGAATGTGGAATGGAAGCAGCTCAGGAATATTCTGGAGATGTTCACTCCTGGCCAGGGGTCAACTGTGGCCTCAGGCAGAAGCTCAGAGAGGGAGGGAGAGGCACAATCACACACGCACGCGTCTACACAACGGGAATACACACTAGCGAGCGCACGCTCGTGGCCAGGGGTCAGCAATGCCCTCCATCTTCACACACACACACACACACACACACACACACACACACACACACACACACACACACACACACACACTTCTTGAGAGAATGATGAAGACGCACGCTGCCACATACGGTACTTAACACAGACCCCTCTAAATCACAACCCCACTGACCGTACCCCCTCCCTCTCTCTCTCTCTCTCTCTCTCTCTCTCTCTCTCTCTCTCTCTCTCTCTCTCTCTCTCTCTCTCTCTCTCTCTCTCTCTCTCTTCACTTTCTGCTGACAAGCAATATTCCACAGTGACAGGGCAGGCCACCAGTGAGAGAGAGAGAGAGAGAGAAGGCCAATCAAGAAACACACAGAGAGAGAGAGAGAGAGAGAGAGAGAGAGAGAGAGAGAGCCTGTTATGGAACGAGCGAGCGACGGTGGGGAGAAACCTGGCGATGCGTCTCTGAGTCACATACCTCGTCCCCGCAATTACCATAATAAAGCCATAAGAGTGTGCGCGGCGCCAGAGCCATTACAGGAAATGGCTTCAAACAATGGGCATGACGCAGGCGTGGACTTTTCCCAAAGACCTGGCGCCTCCGCGACCCATCCGACATATTTTACAAGGGTAATTACCGTTAGAGAGCGGACGCCTCCGCGGCAGATGCTGCCTCCCGCGTTCAGTTCCCCCACGCAATTATGGCGATGAACTTGGCGCGCCGAGGTGATAAATATCACAGGTGGGCAGGTGTACAGGAGGAGCGAACACACACGCATCTAGGCGCGCGCACGGACGCACGCACGCACGCGCGCGCACACACACACACACACACACACACACACACACACACACACACACACACAGTATAGAGTCGCCAGGGTCTAAGGTTTCACAAGAACTCCACTCATGTGATAGTACAACAGCCAATGAATAATTACTTTAAAGTGGTGTCACTGTGGCAGGACTTGCCATGAGGAAGAAAATGGAAGAGAAAAAATAATAATAATAATCAGATTATTTAATGGATGGAAAAATAGCACCAACAACTAGGATTTGGGCTGTGCAGAACTTTAGGTGCTCATTTGGTGTCAGGTAGCATCTCACAGCATAATAAATCCATGTGGAAACTAGACACAGCCAAATCTGTTAAGAGTTGACATGGCGAAACAGATGTGACCGTTCCAACAGAAATACGTTTCCATTTGGTTCATGGGAACCTGCTCCTTCAAGCCTCTCTCCCTATATATAACCCTAGAAATATACTCCCCAAAAAGCTTCAGTGTCGTGTGAAAACATGCTGAATAAAAGCTATGTTCCACCAAAACGTGGCACCGCTGTGATTATGAGGAAGCATTTTATTTTGGTGCATCTTGAATATCCTGCTCTTAATTCCGGTCATCGAGGGGATACCAATGTCAGCATGTTACCTCAAAACGTCAGCTGGATTTATTAGTGTCGCGCAATGACAGAAAGTCACCATATGTAGCGCAGATACACTCCACGCATCAAGAGCAGTTTTCCACAAACTAGTGAGGCATCCGTTCCCCCCGTTTACCGTCAATGAATAATTTCGCAATTATCCTTAATATGCAAACACACAAGACAGATCAGGCCCGACTCTGGTCCTCCTGCCTGGGGGGAAGCATGAGCTGAGTAATGGTCCCAGAATCACAAATGAGACGGACGCCTCTTGACATTTTTATATCACAGTAAATCACCGTGTGCATCAGCCAAGTTCCTTCTATGCCTGCAGATTACCAGCGCTCGTGTGTGTGTGTGTGTGTGTGTGTGTGTGTGTGTGTGTGTGTGTGCGTGTGTGTGTATGTGTGTGTGTGTGTGTGTGTGTGTGTGTGTGTGTACGTACACGCGTGAGTGTGTGTCGACATGTACCGCAACAGAGTGGTCATCACAGTCTGGGTCATGCATCTGGTCAGCGCTAGCGTTCCGGGCCGTAGCCTATAGGACTTTAACGGTTGAAGGCCAGAGAGGACATATCTAAGCCGATGTCGGAGTGGAATCTACTCCGTCCATTCGGTCCGCTAGCTCCTCCAGCCCCTCTGGCCATGTTGTGTTGTGGTGTAGAGCAGCAAGAGACTTGGGATGCTTGGGATGCTTCCCAGACTCAGATTAAGTCCCGCTCTGCAAATTACAGCCGGTGGATGTTCTCTATTGAGGCTTTTCAGTTTGAGGATTAATCTGGCAAGTCTGGAAGTCAGCTGTCAAAATCCAGTTATCATCATAAGTACAGGCAGAAAGGGATCAAAGGAGGGAGGAGGGAAGGAAGGAAGGAAGGGGGTTAGGGAAGAGAGGAAGGATGGACATTTTAATAGTAGGACCCAAGGGAACTCACCCGGTCTTTTTTCCATTTTTCTCCCTCGACTGCCACATAGTCGAACCTTGGATATCAATATTAGAATCTGCTTCTGGCAGAGCGACTTGTTGCTCTTTGGGCAGGGCTTGCGCTTGTTGGCGATCTGCCGGTTTTGCTGGGGGTCCTTGACCTCCCGGCGCTGGCGAATGAGGGAGCTGGCGAGCGCGGCCATCTTCCCGCTGGCGCTGACCCTGCCGCCGCCTCACCAGCCTCTGGCGGTGGCTCGGTGGCGCCCAGGTGTCGGGGGGTACCGGCGTGGGCCACCCCCCTGCCCACTCACCCAGGGCGACGGAGCGCCGCTAGGGGAGGGGTGCAGAGCGGAGGAGGGGGGGGGAGGGGGGGGGGGCGGCTGTCTGGGGACCGAAGGAAACGGGCTGGACGGCAGGAAGAGCGAGAGGAAGGAAGAGGGGGAGATTGAGAGACGAAGGGTGGAGTCCGTCCTCAAGGCCCACCCGAAATCGGCGATCGCGGCTTGTTGAGGTTTGGGATCGATGCCCCCGCGCCAATGTTCCTCGAAGTCCTTCTGTTTCTTTGGTTTGTTTTGGCGCCGTCGTCGGTGAGGTTCAGGTGAAGCCTTGGTACGCCACCGTTCCTCTGTTGGGACAAGTCATGTTGTTAGCCCATCAAAACCCAGCGAGAAGCAGCCAGTGTCAGAACCAGCCAGTGTCAGAAGAACCAGCCAGTGTCGCCTGCCGTCTCTGTCCCACTTTGAGTGCCCCTCGTTGGGCCGAGGGCCCTGCGTTGCCGCCCTCCCGACCCGGACCGAAGTTTAACTCAATCCCGTCCGACCAGGAACCATTCACCGCATGACGAATCCAGACCCAAAGCGAAATAATAATCACGTTTAGTCCCCGTTACCTGCTCAATCCTGTGGATCAGTGAGCCCGATCGAATTCGGAAGGACGAAAAACGACCGAAATGTCTTAAAAAATAAATAAAATAAAATAAAATCCTCCGAAATTACGTTTGCGGACGTGGCCGGGACACAGTGCAGCTCCTTCCTTTCCTGACTCTCATCTGTACAATTCCGAGAGAACGAGACAGAAAGAAGAAGTCCAGACAGGACCGTCCCGACCTGAGGTATCAGCTCCGCAGACTGGGACGGGACGGAAGGTATCAGGACGGTGAGCGGCTCCTCTCCTCGCCGTCTTTCAAGCTCTCCTGGCGTCACCCTCGTTTTTCACCCGCACCCTGAGAGAAGAGAGAGAGAGAGAGAGAGAGAGGGAGAGAGAGAGAGAGAGGCTTGACAAACCCAGCACTTCCCACAGATAGAGGTGACATTCATGAACGAGAGAGCGTGGGGATAGAGAGAGATCGACAAAGAGAGAGAGAGAGAGAGAGAGGAGGGAGGGGGTGCAGCAAGTCCATCCCCCCCTATCGGACCGGGCTTTCCAACTCTCTCGGCGGCGGGCGCACTAGACCGCGGCACCAGTGCAGCGCTGTGTCCTTCAGCCACGCATGCTGCCGCCTCGCAGATGGGAGAACGAGGGATGAATGAATGGAGGAGACAGAGAGCGAGGGAGGGGAGGGAGGGGGGGGTAGAGTGTGTGTGGGGGGGGTGTTGGTTGGCTTGCTGGCAGGAAGCCGTGTCTTACGGGTAGAATTCTACGGTGCGGTCGTTCATCCCAGAGACTCCGCTGGTAGGTGACAGTCGTCCCGGTCCGGTTCTGTTGAGTCCGGCTGCCTCTCCGTGCAGCACGCTGCTCGCCCCGATGTGTGTATGAGAGTGTGTGTGTGTGTGTGTGTGTGTGTGAGAGAGAGAGAGAGAAAGAGAGAGAAAGTGTGTGTGTGTCAGTCTCGGCGCGCACGTGTGCGTGTGTGTGAGTGAGTGAGTGAGTGAGTGAGTGAGTGAGTGAGTGTGTGTGTGTGTGTGTGTGTGTGTGTGTGTGTGTGTTCGGAGGAGCGACAGGGTGTGAAGGTGCGCATGTAAGTTTGTGTGTGAGGTAGGCGGCGAGTGTGTGCATGTGCGTGAAAGTGTGTGTGTGTGTGTGTGTGTGTATAGGTGTGTGTGTGTGACTCCCTCCCTTGCTTGTCCCCCGTTCACAGTGCATTACAGAGCGAACGAGCTCCAGCAGCATGCTCTCTCTCTCTCTCACACACACACACACACACACACACACACACACACACACACACACACACACACACACACACACACACACACACACACACACACACACGCACACACACACCCTCCTTTGCTCTCTCTCTCTCTTTCAGATCTATTTCCCTAAACCCTCCCCCTTGTTTGTTGTTCCCCCTCCCTTCTCCCCTCCCTCTCTGTCACTCAGATCCCTGCTGCGCTGTCTGCCATTCAAAGTCTATTCTCTCAATCTCTCTCTCTCATGTGTGCTGTGCTGTGCTGTGCTGTGCTGTGCTGTGCTGTGCCAGGCTGGACCGGGTATAGTACCCCTCCTCCGCTGTCTCTGATGTTAGCTTAAAGAGACAAACGGTTGTCAGTGCGCTGCCTCGGCTCGCCTCCACTGTGACAAGGACGCATAGATGCCGTGACACCGTGTGAGTCAGTCGAGACCCTTTGCGTCACAGTCGTGGCGTCAGCTGTGCATCTGCAAACACACACACACACACACACACACTGTGGACTTATTTATGAATTAAACATCATTTGCGCATATCTGTGCCAATCTTTAACATAACAGTTTGCCCACGACTGTGTTCGAGTGACTATATCTCGAGTCTGAGTCCAGAGTTACTGAACATGAGCGTGAATCCATGTAGGTGTTACACACCTGCCTGCCCTGGCACAAGATTGAATAATGTCACGGTATAAATAAGGGTGTCAATAACTTATGGCAAATTATTAGGACAAAAAGGGGGGGGGGGGGGACAGTCTTTATCAATTAACAAGTCAGAGTCCTCATCTCCAACTTCCGAGGTCCGAAAGTATGAATGGCCAAGCCCAACTCCAGTCACAAGTCCTGAAAATGCTTGTGGCCGAGTCCTGGACTCGAGTACTACAACACTGGTCACAAATGATGCAGTGCAACCAAGTCGTGTCATTTTGACAGATGACAGTTTTGAGATGCAAGTTTCAGCTAAAGCTGATCAATGGCGTCTGAGGTATTGCCCATGACCAATGGAGGAACAAATAATTGATGTGGTGTCATCCCTTGGCTTACCCTTCGTTCACACCATACGCCGAAGCCACGCTCAAGCTACGCTGAAGCCACGCAGTTTAATTTCAGCGTCCTTGTTAACAGACGAGACCGTTCACACCATCGGCACGCCACGCCATGCTGAAGCCACGCTCAAGCTACGCTCAAGCTACGCTCAAGCTGCGCTGAAGCCACGCTCAAGCTGCGCTGAAGCCACGCTCAAGCTACGCTCAAGCTACGCTCAAGCTGCGCTCAAGCTACGCTCAAGCTGCGCTGAAGCCACGCTCAAGCTACGCTCAAGCTGCGCTGAAGCCACGCTCAAGCTATGCTCAAGCTGCGCTGAAGCCACGCTCAAGCTATGCTCAAGCTGCGCTGAAGCCACGCTCAAGCTAGGCTCAAGCTGTGCTGAAGCCACACTCAAGCCACGCTCAAGCTACGCTCAAGCTGCGCTGAAGCCACGCTCAAGCTACGCTCAAGCTGCGCTGAAGCCACGCTCAAGCTACGCTGAAGCCACGCTCAAGCCACGCTGAAGCCACGCTCAAGCTATGCTCAAGCTGCGCTGAAGCCACGCTCAAGCCACGCTCAAGCTACGCTCAAGCTGCGCTGACGCCACGCTCAAGCCACGCTCAAGCTACGCTCAAGCTGCGCTGAAGCCACGCTCAAGCTGCGCTGAAGCAATCGTTCAGGATTCTGTTCTATTTTACAAGCATGAAGCTGCCAGGCATGAAGTCAATGCAAGCTGTGGGCGGGGCAAGGCAGCGCCGAGCGAGGCGCTGAGGAAAAGAGAGTGCTTCTTGTGTGACCGGTTTAGCGTGACACTCAGCTTTTGTTCAGCGCAGCTTCAGCTCTGCTTCTGAATAGCGCCTGGTGTGAACAAAGGCTTAGGCTACTCTGTGTCATCCCTTGGCTTAGGCTACTCTGTGTCATTTTGATGTGGTACATCCCTTGGCTTAGACTACTCTGTGTCATACCTTGGCTTAGGCTACTCTGTGTCATTTTGAAAAGGCTGGAGTGCTATGGTGAGATTCATCGTTTGTTTTTGTAAATGTTGCAAAAAAAGATGTGAACTCTTCTCACTTGTTTCGGTACCCAATATCTCACAATGCGATTTACAGTTGAAGCCGTTTTTTAATCATATATTAATTGTCGGAAGAGGGTTTTTGGACAATAGCCTAGCCTGTAATTAGGTACAGAACAGTGCAGCAATGCAAGCACTTCTTAACTCATTTGCAAAGCTTGTTTCTCATTGGGGATGGGGCTTTGATACGACTCGAGGCAAGACGCAACACCAGCATAAAAATAAGCCTCAAATGTGGTCTTCTGAGAGTGCTGGTAAATGTAGTCTTGAGAGTGCTGGTAAATGTAGTCTTCTGAGACTGCTGGTAAATGTAGTCTTCTGAGACTGCTGGTAAATGTAGTCTTCTGAGAGTGCTGGTAAATGTAGTCTTCTGAGACTGCTGGTAAATGTAGTCTTGAGAGTGCTGGTAAATGTAGTCTTCTGAGACTGCTGGTAAATGTAGTCTTGAGAGTGCTGGTAAATGTAGTCTTCTGAGAGTGCTGGTAAATGTAGTCTTGAGAGTGCTGGTAAATGTAGTCTTCTGAGAGTGCTGGTAAATGTAGTCTTCTGAGACTGCTGGTAAATGTAGTCTTGAGAGTGCTGGTAAATGTAGTCTTCTGAGACTGCTGGTAAATGTAGTCTTCTGAGACTGCTGGTAAATGTAGTCTTCTGAGAGTGCTGGTAAATGTAGTCTTCTGAGAGTGCTGGTATTGCCTCTGACTTGGGGACTAGTCCACACCTCCATACCATCTCTATTGGCCTCTGTTCAAATTGTGGTCAGCAAGGGCAAATTCTTTCAACGGCTGCTGGTGACAAGCTGGTATATTTCTATAACCCTGTTATGATGAAGACATAATAGTGTATGGTAACAGTAGCCAGAATGTCTCAGGTTCATTTCTTAGCAATGTGTGCTGTCATAGTGTCCTTGAGCAAGGCATTGAATCCCTGCCAGGTCAGTAGTAAGTAAGCAGTATTGTAAGTTGCTCTGGATGTTGAATCATCCAGAAAACAGTCATCCTCCTCTTACACTCTTCTGGCTTGGATGCAAAATGACAGAAGCATTCCCACGACTTTGTGACTGCACTGTGCCAGAGGATGACAAGAACGTTGGACATCAACGTTATTTGGTTCCCCTGATCGTTCACAACAGAGGGAAATGAGAGTTATCCAGATTCTTGAAGGCAAAATCAAAGATAATGAATAATACCTATCTTTTGTGCGGAACACTGAATTGGATATATACAGTGCTGTAGTGGTAAAAAAAAAGGTGGGTAAACTATACTTTTGAGGCAGCTTTCTCACGCGGCACCGGCAGTGTTATAACGGTGGATAAATAAGCTTCCGTGACCGATATACAAGACAAAATATGAGAGTATATAGAACAACTTAATCTGAATCATATAGCCCTATAAGGTATATCAGGGGGTTCCCCCACATTTCTGAGTAGCCAGCTAGCTATGGGATGGGCCTTGCCCCTCAAGGGGGGTCCGGGGGGATTCTCCCCCGGAAGATTTTTTTTTTTACATTTTAAAGTAAAATTCATCAACCTGGTGCATTTGAGAGCAAAATGAACTACACACATCTCTAATGTGTTGTGACTTTACAAATAATTAGGCCTAAACAATCAATATAAAATGTATTTATTGAACATTTGTTGAATTTCTCCAGGTATGAAAAGTTAAATTATACAGTAGGTAGCCTACTTTAAAGGACCTTGTATGAACCCAGTATATAGGCTACAGTTTGAAGAGTAATATAGTTCTCTCTCTCATACACACTGTAGCCTACCTGTGATTGTCAGCTTCAGCTTTATAGCTAAAAGTATGTAGACAGATTGAATCTGTGATTCTTGAATACCAATATATAATTCAAACTGTCCACAAACACATTGGGCAAGGATAGGTAGACAACATACTGTACATGGAAATAAAAGTGGTTCTGCCACTCTGGCCACTAAATTTTAGTCAGCCAATAGCCTATTTATTTATACAGATCTCGGCACAACAAACACCAGTATGTTTCTAGATAGTTTTCAACATGGTCGTATTATTTTGGCTTTATACAGTAGCACCTGGACTATTCAAGTCGACTCGCACGCACCTAATGTTACAAACTTTACTTGATCAGAGGGAAATCAATCATGTTTCTTACACCAGTGATTCACTCTTCAGTTGTAAAACGGTGAGCCTATGATTTTCCCCACTCCGGACACACATTTTTAACCAACCTTACCTATGTTCAGCTCACCATGAGCTGGTCTCCAAATGCACGTCTCCAATGCGCATTGCGCATCGCTGGCACAATGGCACCGTTAAGTTGTTTGAAGGGAGCGCTGTCTGGGCAGGCAAGCACAGCTCGATAAAGGCACCAACGTGCCCGGGGCCGTGTACCTTTCCCGCGGAGCGCTCCACAAAAATAGGCTACGGTTCGCGGAGATCCTGGTCAGTTCCATGCCCATGTGTAATCGTTTTTCTTTTCTTTTGGTGTGTGATGTGCTTGGCATGGTCTCCGCATCAACGGAGTTTACGCGAACGTGCATAAACGATTTAAACATGTGAGTAAACGATCTTAAAAGGTGCCTAAACGCTGCAGAGCATTGAAAAAGGTACGTAAACGCCGTTTACGTGCGTTTAGCCACCACTACAGCCCTGGATATATATAAAAAAACAACATAATATGTGGAGTTAGGGATACACCATGATATCGGCACGCCATTTGTATCGGTCGATAAAGGCTTTAAAAACGAACATTTCTGCCGATAAAATGATGCTAAAATGATGCCCAAATGCTCGAAGCTTGACTAAATGGTTGAATGAATCTTAGTTTTCAAGTTGAAAGTTTTCAGCAGGAAACTGTG
>NC_139628.1:42993830-43008830 GCF_964638095.1 Poromitra crassiceps | reverse complement strand
TTCTGCCCTGGGGGCATTGGGGAGATTATTCATGAGACCAGAGGGAAGAGCGCCTCCCACTGGTCTTCCAGCACGACTTGCAGCACCAGTCCAAGGAGTATCCACAGCCAGACCTGCTTACCTTCCCTAGGAATGCCAGTAATGTAATGGAGCCATGGTGCACGGGAGCGTGTCAGTTAATTTGAAAATGTTGAATTAAGGCAATTGGTTGAATTACGTCGGTTGGTTTTAACGGTAACAATTTAGTTCAGGTTAGGGTTATGGTTTGAGTTGTGTTTAAAAAACTAAACATGCTGTGAGAAAGGCAAGTGATATAGCGGTCTGCCCATCCCACCCCTTCACCCCCAGAGCGCCAGACGTAGCTTTCAGACATTTTGGGAGTTCTGGACTACCTGTGCGCCCCCTGCTGGTGCAGCACCTTCATACAGCGTGTACTTTTCACACCTAGGCGAGCCAAAACATCACACTGACACGGTGCCCCAGCCGCTCTGTTACACACTTTGCTCGGATACTGGGCATCTCTCTCTCCCCCCCCCCCCCCTCTCTCTCTCTCTTTATCCCCCCCCCCTCTCTCTCTCTCTCTTTATCCCCCCCCCCCCTCTCTCTCTTTCTCCTCCCCACCATGTGTATTATGCTTTAGTACATTGTCATCAATAATCATCTTGTCTCTTGTTTCAATCAGAGCCATATAATAGAAGAGTTCCGACATCTCCATTCACTCCAATGGACCAGTTTTTTACTCTCAAGAGTTCCAGGAAGTAAGGTCCTGGATTAAGCAGCACTGTCGAGTTGCAGCAAAATAGACAGTTTGTGTTGTACTCTGAAAGGGTTTTTTCCCCCTTGAATCAAATTGTACATTATCAGCTTTATTTTAGCATGCAAAAGTAGCGCGAGACCCATTCCTGGCTGTTCATTGGCTAATGAGTCTGGCATTTTGGTCCTCCGCTGATGCCACTCTCTCTCTAGAGGACACTAGTTTCAATGTCTCTTTCTGTCTTTATCCACTTGCATGTAACCCAAATCTTATCCTCTCTCTCCGTCTGTCATTCCCTCTCTCTTTCTCTCTCTCTCTCTCCCCACCCTCTCCCCTCATGTAACCCTCCATAGTTGCTTTCTCTCTCACTGTAGAAGTGACTGCCCCCCCTCCCCACACACACCGTCTAATCTCAGGCTCATTATGTAAAGACGTGTCGTCTCCGTTGTTATTTCTGGCTCCAATAACCCTGATTAAGGCTGTTTCTCTCTCTTTCTCTCCTTCTCCTCCCTCCATCACTTATCGGCGAAGATTGAAGATATAAGCACCGTACGTCTCCGTCTTTGAGGATGCTTCCTCCTCTCTTTTCTGGGGGAAGTTCAACAGGTAGGGAATGAGTTCTTACCCCAGGTGAAGGAGTTCAGGTATTTCGGGGTCTTGTTCTCGAGTGAGGGGTCAATGGAGCGGGAGATGGGCCGGAGAATCAGCGCGAGCGGTATTGCGTTTGGGTTTATCGCTTTATCGCACCATTGTGACGAAAAGAGAGCTGAGCCAGAAGGCAAAGCTCTCGATCTACCCGGTCGATCTTTGTTCCTACCCTCACCATACGGTCATGACCGAAAGAACAAGATCGAGGATACAAGTGGCTGAAATGGGTTTCCTCAGGAGGGTGGCTGGCATCTCCCTTAGGGATAAGGTGAGAAGCTCAGTCATCTGTGAGGGACTCAGAGTAGAGCTGCTGCTCCTTTGCGTAGAAAGGAGCCAGTTGATGTGGTTCGGGCATCTGGTAAGGATCCCATGATCCCAGATAAGCGGGTTGAAGATGGATGGATGGATGGATGAAGTTCAACAGTTTCATATCTTTGCCAGCAGGAAAGGGAAACACTATAAATGAGGGCTGACTAGCTATGTTAAGTGGTAAAATAATGGCATTTTAACAGATTTGATCATTTGTATCTTTGAAAATATTTAAGAATGAACATCAGGCATCAATGGTTTTCCCCCCTTCCAAAACAGATAGGTGGCATTTTGAAATGCCCTCTCCCATTGATGGTTTGGACTTGCTGTTACAGCAGATTTCCATAAGCAGTGAGTGTTGCCGCTCGCTGCCATTCAGATTCCCTCTGCAAAATGCCACGACAGCAGCATGGACAGAGAGAGAGGGAGAGAGAGAGGGACGGAGAGAGAGAGAGAGAGAGAGAGAGGGACAGAGAGAGAGAGAGAGAGAGAGAGAGAGGGACAGAGAGAGAGAGAGAGAGAGAGAGGGAGGGAGAGGGAGAAGGGGAGAGTTAAAGTTACTGTATCTCATGCAAATAAAATGGCAGGTTTTGTAAGTGAATGTCAATCAACAAACAGAGCTATGGCAACATGAGATAAGTATGACGTGACTGTGGCAGCATCATGTTTTCTGACATATATATATATATGTATATATACAGTATATATATATATATTTTTAGGCAAAGGTAGGCGACTAGCTTGTACCCCGGCAGCCAGAGGGCCCCACAAAAGAATAGGAATATATATATATATATATATATATATATATATATATATATATATATATATATATATCATTCATCTTTACTTAAAACTTTTAACTAGAGATGGGATCGTTAACGCCATTAACGGCTGCGTTAACGCGAGACTCTTAACGCGCGATAAAAAAATTATCGCCGTTAATCTATTCTCAAAGTTGTCTGGTAGCAGGGTCCACTTATATTGAGCAGGCCATGATGATTATCACTTTAGAATGGAACAGGTATGTAAGCGCGGACATTTATGTCTGCCGCTCTCATGAGGTGGTTTTTCAGACGTGTCGATATAGCAGTTTATCGCAAAAGTGTAATGGAAACAGATTTTCCGCATTTGCACGTCATGTGACCCGTCTTCTCCTTTCGAAAAGCACACACCGGTGCGGTGCTCCTGACTGAAGTCACTTCAGTATTCAGTATTCAGTGAAGTGAATACAGTGACTGTGAGTAATACATTACACACGTTTCAGGTGCAATGTTATAATAGCCTACACAACATTCTGAAATGTCTAAATCGGACCAGTTGTATAGGCTACCTTTTTTCCTCTGTCTGTCGCGCTCGCATTCACCGCAGCCAGCAACATTTTGCGACTCATTTTCTTTTGAATTGATAATCAGGCTCGTTTATATGCGTTGTAACTTCATGTTGTGATTTGCATTGACCATTGGTTAGATTTGAGCATGCAGGGGACGGGATTTGGGGCAGATCCCCGTGCGTAATCACTGTGGCAGCTGCTGGTAATGGGGAATTGCGTTCAGGTGTGCGCGCATCAGACCAAACTCAACTTCAATGGAAACGCCTACAAGTCGCAATTGTACATTGTCGAAGTTGTAGAAATATCGCAATTATTTTGCGAAAAACTGTAATGGAAACACAGCTACTGACAGTTTAATGCCAGTTTAATACTATTGATCCCAGAAATGTGGGTTGTTGTTCTTATACCCTCTGGTGTTCATTCCAGGTAGTTCAGGATAGAACTTTGTCCAGATGAAGACAAACCATGTGTGTAACCTGCTGGTTTCTTACCTTTAAATGCCTACTGGCTATTCAAGTTGAATTGAATAAACAGAAACCTGTTCACAAGGACTTACTTCTAGTCATTATTTATTTTGCACACACATATTTTGAATGGCTTCGACAGACTTCAAATGACCCATTTTAATCTAGATTAATCTAGATTAATGACCAGGATTAATCTAGATTAATCTAGATTAAAAAAATTAATCTATTCCCATCTCTACTTTTAACCTAACCTAACCTTTGTTATAATAAATTATTTCAGCTATAAAACTTATGAGATCCTGCCAATTGACTTCAAGCTAATTTTCCTTGCCACACTGTAGCTGTAGAGAGGTAAAAGCAAAGCTACCTAAGTTTATGTATGTATAGAATTAACTGATTAAAAACACATTATTCATTTATATATCACTTTTCAAAACAAGAGTTACAAAGTGCTTTACAAAAGGAAATAAAACAAGATTTTATTTATTATTTATTTATTTTAACAGAGTTGAGATTCTGGGGGCGTCCACATCCCTAAATCCACCCCTGTATGTAACGTCAGCTAAGAAAACAGTGGAGAAATATCAGCCTGATGCACAAGACATTTGGACATTTTGGAGTTACTGTAATTGGATACAGAGAGGGTGTGAATCCCAAAAGAGGTGACCCTGTCCGCTCATGTCCTTCAAGAAAACCAAAGAGGGAGCGGACAGAAGTCTGGGCCACGTCTGCCCTGGCTGGGACCTCGACAGACAGAGAGGCATCGTCTTTCAACACGAGCACACACACGAGCGTCACTATCCCTCCTTTCCCCTGTCTATAAACTCTTTGATGAGATGCAGCCTGAGATGTGTGTGTGTGTGGGGGGAGAGATAAAAACCTCCAAATTACTCATTTGATGTTGCCAGTCATTCCCGGAAGACAATCCCTCCTCAATCTATATGGAGGAAACAAACCATCTATCCATCCATCCATCCATCCATCTATCCATCCATCCTTCCCCAATTCTAACCACTTCCTGGAGCAATGCTGGGTGGAGGAGGAGGTTGATGGATACAAGGATAGAAGAGATGGAGAAATGAGGAAGAGAGTGGAGGGGGGGATTGCATGGTAGAGATTAGCATAGTGCATAATCTGCACAGATCTGAGGGAACAAGTGCATCAACAGAGAGAGAGAGAGAGAGAGAAGCCGAGGGCTAGCATCCTTCATGAAAGTGGAATCATCGTTGACTTTGAAGGTGAACGTTAACAATAAGCAAAAGAGCCTCTGCTGACATGCATGCATGTGTCTGTGTGCACTTTTTTGCGCGTGCAAGCATCCCCGGCGTGTAGCGAAGACAGCCACGTCTATAGAGACATACTGTAGATAGCTATATAACATGCAGCTCTGGATGGCATCATCTAGACATCCATACAATGGAATGGAGGGAGGTGAGGACGCAAGTACATTATGACTTTGTGTTTCAGCCCACGCAGCGTGGAGACTGTGTCACTGAGAAAATGACCCAATTAAGATTAGAAACACACACAGTGATGCCATAAAGCCCTCAAAGTCAGCCGTGTGATAGCTGGAACAAGAGGGTGAAAAAAGCAGTGTGGCCGGTAAGGTAAAGGAACGCGTTTCGTTTGATTACTTTCCCCAGTAACTAGCAACGTAAGGGATTACAATTTCCAAAACAGTAATTATATTACAGTTACTAATCCCAGTACTGTAACGTCCAAGTAACCTCAAGTCACTGCATGCTTTCTCCAGCCCCAAAGTAATGAGTAACACCACTAATTACTTTTGGTACCAAGTAACGAGTAAAAACCATTTGTATTACTTGTTAAAGGAGTAACATCAACATCCAACGTCCTGTCTTCATCTGTGTCTTCATCGGCATTTTACAAATGACCTAATCCTATGTAGTTTACTACCACCCGTCCCTGTGTGACCAGAGCCAGATTAACACCCCCAGGGGCCCCGGGGCACTGAAGCTCCCAGGGGCCCCCCTACCCATCGTCCGGATGTTTGGATGTTTTTTCGCCATATTTAGAGGAATATCTCATTTTAAATTAACATTAGTATTATACTGTTATGTTATTATTCCGTTTCTGAGATTCAGTTTCTCACTCACTCATAGGCGATTCTAGGCTTTGCAAAGAGGTAGCACCAGCAGGATAAAGATATTAGTCTGACTGGGGGGTTTCTACAAACAAATGGACAAAGAAATTTTGTACATTTTAAAGTAAAATGCATGAATCTGATGCACTCTGAGAGCAAAAGGAAGAGGCTAATCTTCACATTAATATCCTCTTCACTGTGCTGTGGCTTTACAATGATGAAAAAATAATTGACATTACATTTCCAATACAAAACAGCAGAGGGTGCCGCAGCACCACAAGCACCCCCACTTCCCGCGCCCCTGGTCACCACTTGCCCACAGGCATCCAATGAGACTAAATCATCAGACTTAATCTTCTTGGAAACACATTTTATTTTGTCCTGATTGGTCTTAGATTTGTGTCATAGTTCTGTGGAGCCCAACATGAGAAAAAAAAAAAAAAAAAAAATTGGAGGGCCCCTTCACCCCGAGGACCCCGGGGCACCTGCCCCGGTTGCCCTATGGTTAATCCGGCCTTGTGTGTGACTGGCCATATAGTCAGGCCTCGCTCACAGAGTTGGCATGTAGCCTCTCCTCTCGCTCCCCAGAGGGTTTTCAGAGTCCACTACTTCACTGATTACAACTCAGCTCACACCTGTGTGCTGCTCCACTCTGGCGCACCTGTGGGCTCCTCCACTCTGCAGCTCTCCATGGTGCTGAACCTGTCTTGAGTCTTTTTGGACACTAATTAGCCATTTTTACCCATTTAGCTGAATTTAACAAATCTGGCTGCGTTACTATACAGTAGGTGCTCTTTACACTTCCTGAAAGATTCACGTAAAATGGCATTAGGCTCTGTCTGTTTGTTTATCTGTCTGTCCCACTGATGACATCATCAGTGATGTCGTAAATTGGTGATTTAAATTACCTATGTATTTCAGGGTTTATGTTCCTAAATTCACAGCTTTTGTTTACGATGTTGAGCACTGTAAAGTGTTGATGCATTTCAGAATTCACTGTTTAAAAACTGCTTTTATGCTGTTGTACCCTGCCAAACTGTAAGAAATGAAACTTGAATAAGTAACATTACATTTTCTGAGTAACTTGCCCAACACTGGTGACAAGTGTGTGTCTGTCTGTCAGTGGCGTAACGTCATTGCCATGGGCCCCGGTGCAAATATTTGCTCTGGGCCCTACCTAACAATTATATTGTTATAGAAAATATGGGCTCGCTCATTTTTTTTTCCGTCAGGCAGATTGTTAGCCGTCTATTGTGCATCAGGACCCCCAAAGGGTAAACAAGAGGGCCGGCTACGCTACGTGAAGGGATATTCCTCCTCTCTTGGTCCAACTCCATATACGGTCAATGATGTCACCAGAACCTCACAGGAGACTCCGCTGAAGACACGTTGGAAAGAGAACGCATTTTTTCCCATATGATGACGCCAATCCACTGAATCCAGTAAACTAAACTTAAAGCTAATAGCATTTGTTAGCCGAGTCTACTAGTAAGCTACATGAGGGCAAGTGCATAATACAGCATGGAAGTTTACTTGGAGTCGGACTGCAGCAGAAACCGTAAGTACGTTACGTCTCCCCAAAGCGAGACTTGCTCTTCATGGGCACTTGACAGCTCTGGGCCCCGGTGCACTGCACCGTCGATCGTTACGCCAGTGCTGTCTGTGTGTTTGCCGTCGCTCTGTCTCCGTGTGTCTCCCCATCGCGCTGTAGTTCAGCTCTAACTCTCAGGGTACAGCAGTAGATTAGACTCTGGTAAATTATGCCTCTCCCCCAAACAATGCAATAATACACCGTCCCACTGTGTCAGTGAGCGCCTGTTACCCGGCGCCGGCCCGTGACAAATGGACCCCAAACAAGGATTGATACTCTTTAATAAAGATATAAAGCAGGTCTCTGCCGCTCCGGCCTCCCCAGACGCCACAAATAAAAGTGTGGGTGACAGAGAGGTGCAGCGACGAGCCAAGTGACGACCAGGATGCTAATGTGCAGTTAGTGTGACCGGACATGGCCTCGTCTCGCTGGGCGTTCACTTTCACTCTCCAGTAAATGATGCCACCCGTCCCTTGTGGGATTCGAAAGACATCTTTATATAGAATATCAGTTCTCAGCCTGGGGGTTGTGAGATGATTTTTTAACTATATTTTAACTATATTTTTTAATCGTTCTGCTCTAATCGTTGCTCTGTTTTCTTGTGGATTGATGAATTTGCAGCTAGTAGTCATCCTCAGATTATTAATCAAGCAAAATAGACCAATCAAAGGAGAAGAACTAGAGGGCACTCGCTATACTGCATACCACCACCGACCGTTCTACAAAGTTTCGTGGTGTTACGTGAATCCATTTGGAAGTCGGGCGCCTTTCTGTGATTAGTCACACCCATTACCACGCCCCCTTTTGGCCATTTTGCCCCAAAGTTGACCCATGGCCTACTTATCTACAAGGTTTCTTGGTGTTACATGAATCCATGTGGATTCTTCTGATTGGCCAGAGCCATTGATATGCCCCCTTTTAGTAGAGCGGATAAGCACAATTATAATTGTGCACTTTTTGAAAGAAACTTGAAATTTCACACATAGTGAGGGAATACCATAAGGTTTATTTTCAGATGTGGAGGAAAGCCAGATTTCACCAAAATTCCAAGATGGCCGCCATTTCCCCGGGTCTAATGTACAAATGTGCTTATAACAATTGTGCACTTTTTCAAAAAAGCACGGAATTTCTCACATAGTGAGTGAATATCATAAGGTTTATTGTCAGATGTGGAGGGAAGGCGGATTTGAGCTCAAATCCAAGATGGCCACCATTTCCGAGAGTCCAATGTACAAATGTGCTTATAAAAATTGTGCACCTCTTCAAAAAGTGTGAAATTTCTCACGTAGTGAGTGAATAGCACCAGCTCAGTGGCCTTGTGGTTTGAGTGTCCGCCCTGAGACTGGGAGGTTGTGAGTTCGATCCCCGGCTGAGTCATACCAAAGACTATAAAAATGGGACCCATTTGCCTCCCTGCTTGGCACTCAGCATCAAAGGGTTGGAATTGGGGGTTAGATCACCATATGATTCCCAAGTGCGGCGCTGCTGCCACTCACCGCTCCCCCAGTGGATGGGTCAAATACGGAGAACAAATTTCCCACACTCAGGTGTGTGACAATCAGTGGGACTTTACCTTACCTAATATCATAAGGTTTATTGTCAGGTGTGGAGATAGATACATACATACAGTCTAATATACAGTCTAACACAATCACATCAAGGTCACACACAACTTCCATACAGTCTGTAACACAATCACATCAAGGTCACACACAACTTCCATACAGTCTATAACACAATCACATCAAGGTCACACACAACTTCCATACAGCCTGTAACACAATCACATCAAGGTCACACACAACTTCCATACAGTCTGTAACACAATCACATCAAGGTCACACACAACTTCCATACAGTCTGTAACACAATCACATCAAGGTCACACACAACCTCCACAGTCTGTAACACAATCACATCAAGGTCACACACAACTTCCATACAGTCTGTAACACAATCACATCAAGGTCACACACAACCTCCATACAGTCTGTAACACAATCACATCAAGGTCACACACAACTTCCATACAGTCTGTAACACAATCACATCAAGGTCACACACAACTTCCATACAGTCTGTAACACAATCACATCAAGGTCACACACAACCTCCATACAGTCTGTAACACAATCACATCAAGGTCACACACAACTTCCATACAGTCTGTAACACAATCACATCAAGGTCACACACAACTTCCATACAGTCTGTAACACAATCACATCAAGGTCACACACAACTTCCATACAGTCTGTAACACAATCACATCAAGGTCACACACAACTTCCATACAGTCTGTAACACAATCACATCAAGGTCACACACAACTTCCATACAGTCTGTAACACAATCACATCAAGGTCACACACAACTTCCATACAGTCTGTAACACAATCACATCAAGGTCACACACAACTTCCATACAGTCTGTAACACAATCACATCAAGGTCACACACAACCTCCATACAGTCTGTAACACAATCACATCAAGGTCACACACAACTTCCATACAGTCTGTAACACAATCACATCAAGGTCACACACACAACTTCCATACAGTCTCTAACACAATCACATCAAGGTCACACACAACAGTGGCACATTGTCCTCGTTAGCTGCTCGTTAGTTGTGTTGCGCAATGTAAGGCACAGGAATTTAGCTTCCGCCCTATAGACCAAATCAGCGGGGATGTTTACATTTACTTCCGGGTACCCCTGGGTCCACACATTATAATGGCAGTGGACGGCACAAACTGACGTGTTGAAGACAAAAACAGACAAAGAAGACAAAAATGGTTCGTCCCTGTTGTGTTGTTGTTTAATATCATTCATAACAACACTTTCACTAACGTTAGTGGAGACCAGACTAGCTAATTTACCTGTTGGACCAGACCAGAGTAGACTTGAAGCTAAATTAAATTAACGTGGCGTCAATAGCTCTGTCTGTAACGTTAACGAGTCTGCAAAAAAACAGCGAGTTTGACAGACAAACAAACGTTATTAGCATGCTAACACTACATAAAACAAACACAGAAGAAAGGCTAGATACGTCGGACAAGCATGTTTACCAACCGTTTAACCATTTAAATTGAAAGTAGTCGGCCGAAAACAACGAGAGGGTTTGACAGCATTTATATGACAACACGCACATTTAAACCTGCCGCCTTCCCCAAGTGGTACCCGGAAGTAAATTTGTTTACATGGTGACGTCACGGTGATTTGGTCTATAGGCATTCCCAGTGGCTTTGCTTTGGATAAAAGCACAGCCTTTTATAAAAAGCTATTTTGAGCCGTATCAGTTGAGAAGGGTGAAATCTTCTGTTTCAGCTAGAGTGTGCTCCTGCTCCATATTTACCAAATTCAAGGAAAGGGCACTTCTTGCAATTGTCGAACATATCGGAAATAAAGGCACCAAAGTAAAAAAAAAAATCAACTCAAGCGAACGGGCGATGAAGCAAAAATCGTATCATTCCCGTCGTGACATTCCGGCCCAACCACCTCATTTGCACCGCCCAGGATGCAATTACTTCTACTCGCGCGGTTGCATTGACGTTGTATGTAACGAATTTACGAAAATTGTCCCGTGTGTTGTGGTGCAGTAGTCCTGCAGTGTATAGTGAGCTTTAACCCAGATGGGTCATATTTACTCAGAGACACGCCGATTAGAGGTCTGCTACCCGACCCGAACCCGACGGGACCCGAGACCCGATGGTCGGGTAGGGCCTGTTTTTTAAATAAACAATTAGGCCTCAGGTCGGTATAGGGCTCGTTATGCTCACTGAAGAAAAAATACATTTATTTTACATATATTTAAAAATAAAATACGTGTGAGCTAAATATTTATCAGTACAGCTCTCTTGCTCAAGTTACTATAGCAGCATTAGCTTCTTTAGGTCTGAGGAGTTGCCAGACTTGTCAGGTAGTTTCTTGTCACAAAAATGTCACCGCGCGCTGTCGCCATCAATTTGAGTCAAACGTAGTCACGCCTCGGACCGCTTCTGCCACATTGTTTATTTACTTATGAAGGTGGTGTCGGGGATGCTTAGACACGTCTGCTTTTCCTGCCTTTTGCAACAGTAGCTAGCGAGCCAATTATGAGTCACTTTAGTAGAAGAACAGATATTGGATGTAAGATCAACCGTCAAACTTTGCCACTGAATGTATTCATGTATTTTGGAATTGGTACCAATGTGATTCTGTCATTGGTGCAGGATACACATTACACAGGCAATGGACAGGAAGGACACCAAAGACACAAAACAAGACAGGACACTGCAGCCATTTAGTGGGACAGGACCTTCGTTGCACAGGACAAGACACTAAATCACAGGAAAGGACACAAAATGTTTTGACCCGCTGTCAGAGAACTTCTAATCAGATCGGGTAACAGTAGATAAGTACCACCCGTCCCCTCCCTCAACAATGTGCCTTGAGCAGTCGGTCTCACAGAGAGGACTGCTCAGAAGAGGACTGCTCAGAGGTCATTGGTTCATGATTGCAATTGACGTTTTTTTCCCACAGCAGCCATTTTGTGTCTAAAAGGCAGGGTAAACACAGGTGCAACCAAAACATTGAGCGTTTCCAACTTCCATCCATGTAGGTGTTCCAGTGCTGGGGCCCTCATTAATGTTTGGGTTGCACCTGTGTTTACCCTGCCCTTTAGACACTGCTGTGAATAATGCCGTTGTATCACGTACAGTATGAGTGTGTAACCTACAGTGTTGGGAAAGTTACTGAAAATTGGTTACTTAGGTTACTTGGTTAAATAGTTACTAGGGAAAGTAACTTTTGCGTTACTTTTAAAAGCCCGCTTCGATTGTTATTAATGCACACATTATGTTAGTGTTGCTGTGCCACAGTGTGGCATTGAACATTCGCTTATTGGGGAGACTTATAGCCTATCAAGGTCCTTAGCGTCTGGGGCTCTGGCTGCAGCTGCAGCTCTCTCCCCGGACTAGGTCTGAGGATCAGAAACTGGGTAATCCTCTGAAGTTGTCCGTTATTTTCATGTCCTAAAGTAACTAGTAACTAGCCCAGTTACTATTTTAGTAACTGTAACTGAGTTACTGAATTTGAAAAAGTAATTAGTTAGATTACTAGTTACTGAAAAAGGTAGTTAAGTTACAGTAACTAGTTACTAAGTTACTTAGTAACTAGTTACTCCCAACACTGGTAACCTACTACTACCTACCTACTACTCTGCCTGCTTGTTCATTGTGTCACTTGGCTTTCCTTGTTTTTTCCCCATGTGTCAGTCCAGAGAAACATCTTCACAGCCATTCAAGACAGAGCAATGAAGCAAGACACCACAATGCTCCGCCGAGACGACATGACAATGAATCTATACCAACAGGCCACTGTGTGTCAAAGGTTAGGTTTTGAATCTATACCAACAGGCCACTGTGTGTCAAAGGTTAGGTTTTGAATCTATACCAACAGGCCACTGTGTGTCAAAGGTTATGCAGGTTTGCAGTGACACTAATAGCTTTTGCACACCAAGTCCGTATTTTCGTCCGAAATTGACGCACACAAAAAAAAAAAAACGACCCCATTTGTGTCAATCATCATTGACACACCGAGTGCGACAATTACGTCCGTCATTTAAGTTTTCGGACGAGGTTCGATTTTCTGCGTTTTTCACATCAGTCAATAGATTTTTGCGAGCTGTGTTTTCAGATGACAGATTAAAAAACACGCATACGAAAACAATCGGACTGTGTGTGTAAAGACCTTAAAAAGTTGCTTTCTATTTTAGAATGGCAAAATCACAGCATCAAGTTGTGTCTCTCTGCTCTCTGTAGAAATAAGTGTAAATTTACAAAATCACGCAACAAAACAGTGATTCTAATTACGCTCACCCACTTTGATTGACAGCTTGTTTTGTTTGTTTGTTGTTGTTTTTTTGGGGGGGGGGCAATTCCAACAACTATCAAAATGTCAATGGATGGAATTTGTTGTATCTGCAGGATGAGTCATCACCAGCAGTGTGCCGTTTACCAGAAAGAGAAATGCCTGTCAATTTTGATATTACATTTCTACAAATCAATATTGTTTGCCATTATTGGCCTATTGGGGAATACAGTAGGTGTACACAATGAGTCCAGCAAACATCGGCAAAAAGGGTCAAACGCAGCGCTTTTTCACCAGGTCTAAAAAGCCTGGTTGTCAGTGAGAGTGTGTCCGTGCTCAGCTCACCTCATTAACCGAGAGCTAAGGAGACGCAGTGGAAACCCTGGAGGCTGACGACTCCATTCCCAACTGCACTGCTTTCTATTCTTTGTTTGCACCCTGATGTGCACCTCTGCTCTCCTGCAGAAACATGCTGTTTTGGAACAAAGGCTTGAGGGATACATGAGGAATCAACCCAATTAAAGAGATCCAGAGACAGTAGACACACCGTCCTCCCCAGACCTCTGCTTCACAGCCAGAGGAAAGCTGGGAAGTTGAGACGGGTTCATTTCACTTTTATCGGGGATGAGACGTGACGTGACGGGACGGGACAACAAGGCAACGCCGATTTGGGAAAAAAAAAGGAAAAGGGGAGAGAGAGAAGCAAGGAGGACAACAGGAGATGACGACATCACGGCCAGCCAATGAAATATGCTGACGAAGGGAAGAGGACGCGAGAGGAAGTGAAAGGAAGAGATGAAAAAGAAAAGACGAGCAGGGGAGGGGAAGCTAACAGGGCGGACAGAGAGCATTAGACCCACTCAAACCGACAGAACAGAAGAGAGGAGGGAGAGAGAGGGAGGGAGAGAGAGAGAGAGAGAGAGGCGCAAGAAACTGCGAGTAGGTCTAAATACTTAAAGAGCCACAGCGGACAGAGAGAGAGAGAGAGGAAGAGAGGAAGAGGGGGGAGAGAGAGAGAGAGAGAGAGAGGGACAGAAGCACTGTCTATGAAGATAGAGCCAGTGGAGCAGAGTGTATACACAGTGTCTTTGCAGCACAGCACTGAGCTCTGTGGCGTGCGCGCGTGTCAGTTTGTTCATTAGAAGTTTCTCCTCTCTCTTCTCAGAGTGTGGAGTAACTGATGCTCAGACTACACACACTGCCTCCTTTTCAGATAGTCATATAAAGGATGCAAGTCTGTGGGGATGTTTTCCTCCTTTTCACACCATTTTCATCCCGTTTTTTCTGGTCTTTTGTCTAAACCAACTGCTGAGTCGGAAGCATTTTTCACACATGAGCTTTATTCTGTAATTATTTTATTGATTTATTTTACCTTTATTTTACCAGGCGAGACAATTAAGAACAAAATTCTTATTTACAATGTCGGCCTGCCTCATAAGGGGAAAAGGGAGGAGGGCTAAAAGATCAAAACATGTTAAAAACAAAGCACATAAAACTACAATTAAATCGACAATTAAATGAGATGCAACAAAACAACAATAATAATTATTAAAGAAAAACATCTTCTTGTTCCTTCAGTTGGAAGTCTGAGCTCCACTGTGCAGAATGATGTCTGTGCAGAGTTTGACACTAGAAGCTGTTTGCACATTCAGCTGCTGAAAGTGGAAAGTTTCTCTGTACTAATTGAAAATCCAATGTTTAGGTGGTGAGCCTATTACGAGCATGACCTGTGACATCACAAACCATTTGAAAGCCATTCAATCGCTGTAGAATATTCAACGTACACAAGTGTGATGTGGAAACTTGTCGTCTCCAGTGCACGGCCACCGACGGACTTTACAGTGAAGTAAGAGACAACTTGTGTCGGAAACCTTTGAGATAAAAATATAGATGATAGAGATTTGCATATTCAGACTCTGGAATTTTTTTTAACGAGGAAGG
>NC_139628.1:42978830-42988830 GCF_964638095.1 Poromitra crassiceps | reverse complement strand
GTTTCTCTCTCTCTCTCTCTCTCACTCTGTTTCTCTCTCTCTCTCTCTCTCTCTCTCACTCTGTTCTCTCTCTCTCTCTCTCTCTCTCTCTCTCTCTCTCTCTCTCTCTCTCTCTCTCTCTCTCTCTCTCTCTCTCTCTCTAGCTCTATTCACAGAGATTTAACAACAGAGATCAACAAAGAAACAAAGATTCCTTGTCATAAAACACAGTGGTCAAAATACAGTATATCAATAATCGACATATGAATGAACATAAATCTACAGAAGTGCTATGCTACTATAATTCAAAATATCTAAATGTACATTCAATCTCTGCTAGAAAATAACTTTTTAATTCGTCACTTCTAGCATTAAATTCATCGTCAAGTTGGAGTAGAGAGAGGATTGAACTATATCTACTAAGAAGTACAGTACAGTGGAAAGTCAGCTAGTGGCAGGTTGCACTGCATTGATCCGAAGTGACAATACTGCCTGGATAGTCTGCAGATTTTTTTCCACAAGATATAATGGGTATTATGGGTAACTTTTTTCTTTCTCTGAACAGATTTCCTGGTAAGAGGGGGGCGGGGGACCACCATCCTTGGCCAACGGCGCAAAAATCATAAATCTTTGTCATAAACAATGCTATGATTTATTGATGCTATGATCACCGCATCTGTTCACATTTTCAACACGCTCTATCCAAATTGAGTCTATTTTAATGACGGGGTTTTTTTTTGTCTGTGGAATGAAATCAATTATTTGGGCTCTTTAAAGGAACTGGGATGAACTCCGCTTGACGATTGACTTTCTATTTTGATCTTATTCCCTTTGAGGTAACAGAATGTGACCGCCTATGAATCCTGATTGATGTGCAATCCCTTCACACAGCCCCGAGCGCGCGCTAAAATGGGAGCGAGGAGTAAAACACAGAATGGTTCTGATGCGATGATGATGACTGATGATGTTGATATTATTTTCTTACGGTGGCAAAGATAAAAGATCAGAAAAAGCAGATGATTCATCTCGACAATCACCAGAATACACCCTCCCCTCAACCACCAGAACCCTCTCATGCAAATATTTGATGGTGAATAATAAAAGTCAGCCTCCTGTACTGTACCTACGGTAATTTCTCCTGTAAAAATAGCATCAGGTAAAACTCTTCCAAAGTGATATCTATTTAATGTTTCTTTTCAGTTTTGTTGGCAGGAAACGCAGCAAAACAACTCGTTTTGCCACTATTCAACAATAATGAACAGTGTTTGGAACAATTTGTCTGTAGATTTAGCCTAGATAGATCTTCCCACAACTGTGGGAAGGGGAGGGAAAAAAGCACTGGAGGAGGATCAGCACCTTGGAGAGCGCTGTGGCGCTCAGTCCGGAGTCCTGACAATCGTGCTATATACGTAACTTAAATGTAATGTCTATCAGTTACTATAATGCATTAAATTGGTTTGCGGGCCGGGTTTGGGTGCTTGCAGGTTAACGCATATTTTGGTGGCTCGGGCGGTGCTGATTGGCTCTCATAAGAGGTCGGATGGGTATTAAAAAAACACTGACCCGTGCATCACTACTGCCTATGATACACACACAACACACTACAAGCGTAGGGACAAGCTGACACACAGCATCCAACTTTGCATACATTCACAGACACACACACACACACACACACACATGCGCACGCACACACGCACACAAGCCACGCTGTAGAGGCAGATGCACCACAGCGAGAGACCAACCTCATAAATATTCATACATTCACATGATTGCGGAGATGTAAATAAGGCCAACAGTTGTGAAATTGCAAGCATCTGGTGACTCGCCACTGGGAGGCAGTGAAAGTTGATGAGGAGGAAGGGGAAGATGAGTTAGTGAGGAGAGAGAAAGGACAGGAGAAGGAGGAGGCAGGTGGGATGGGGGTGGGCGGGGCAGTCAAATCACCAAGATTATTCTCCACTTCCCGCATAATGACCCTCGGTTGGATTCGCGCGCAATTACTCAATGATAAATATCCTGAAGAGCCGATCCGCTTTGCATTCTTCAGGCGGAGGGAGAGGAGCAGCTGTATGGGCGCCGAGGAACGACCAACATCTGTTCTACACGAAGACAGCTAATGTCTCTGGGCGCCGGAGGATCCCAGATTGGGATCTGCCATGGATCCAAGGTTGGGATGAGCTGCCGTGCAATGAGGCCTGTCATGTCAACGCTTTGTAATGGGTCAGAGGAAGCAGTGAAGACATAAGACAGACTTGCATGTGACATGTATGATAGGAGTTCTGACATCAATGTAGAAGTACTATCTGTAGCATTTCTATTTTCTATTGGTTATTTCTGATGTGTGTCCTTGGTCTAGACTGCTACAGCCGAGTCGCCAGAATAAAATGCCTGAGTTTTGTTTGTGTTTCCGGAATCCATGGAAATGTACAATTATGAACATTTCTGAAGCAAAATATGTTGCATATCACATTTCTAGATACGTGAATGTTAACGTCACACACGTCATAGTGACAGTCTGAGGTTTAAGTATAGTCAAAGTCGTGGTAGGGAGTAGGGGAGGGGGAGGGAGAGGTGGACCCGTAGCGTTCCCGACTTGTAACTTTCTCCTCGTGAGAGAGCGGGTTTGAATCACCGGGCCCAGTCGGCTTCGGCCCAGACCGGCTCGTGAGCAGGAAGTAACGGTGGCTCCTCAGAGGCGGGGGGCAAGGGAGGCGGTTACCTGACCACGTGACGACTGAAATATTCATATTTTACATTTCAGTGGATTCCAGAGACATGCAATGCAGACATTTTATCCTGGCGATTGGCTTGACTGGTAGGTCACGTGTGTGAATGAAAATCCACCAATACAGCAACATTTCAGTTTTGTAACCTGGGTGTGTTTGGATGCAGATGTGGACGTGCAACAAGTCTTTATGCCCCTCTGTCATTTCCACTGCAGAGGCAAACATCACTGACTGAGTCAGCAAGGTGTCAACCACAGGAGGAGCGGCCTTCAGCTCTCTGCATACTGTAACAGCCTTCAGCTCTCTGCATACTGTAACAGCCAACTAAGGCCTGGCTGTTTCCACAGAAATCCTGTATGATGCAATCACATAGCATCGTGTCATCATCACACTAACCATGTCACACACAGCATCATTTCACTCTCTATCCAGCAAAGAAGCCTGATGCAAGCTAACGCTAATATAGCCATAAGATTCACCTCAAGAAAAGGAGTGCATCATAGACATGTACAGTACAACTCAACAGAATATTACTTGGAAAGCTACTATGAAAATAATCAAGTGTTGCCCTGTAGTCGTGGATGTGCTCCGGGGTCACTCTGTACTGTCCTTTCCTTCCATGAGTACCTGAGTACATACTGGAGTCACTACAGCCCTACAGTACTCCATCATGTGAGTGATGGCCGCACACTGGAAGTGGTGTAAGATACAGTGAAGTCCGTCCTTGAGCACATGCCCACTGTCAAACCTACTTCTGCCTCCTTCAGTCTCTCCTAACAAGGCCCTGAGGTTGGAAGCCAGGTGGTCTCGACCCCAAATGACCTCACTTCTAACGTTATGATGACATGCATATCAGCAACTTCCTGTCTCTACACACACTGCACACTCACACACACCTCACATACACGCGCACACGCACACGCACACACACACACACAGCTGTCTCTTTCTCTCTCTCTGTCTCATCAACACTTCTTTTTTCTTCTCTGTCACGTTGTCACGCACAGAGAGACGCACAGCCCTGAGGCAGTTAATCTCCACGTCGCCTGAATTGGTCTGGAGGCATACATACTGTACAGTCATACGCACAATGATGAGCTACACCTTGATAACAGCTTTACTTCTCTGCAACCTGAGTAAGTACTGATATTATATTCTTCTCAACACTAACTACATCACTTCTCATCAATAAAGTAACCCAGTAGAATGCAAATGTGTTAAAGGAACACTCTGCCCATTTTCAACCAGCTTTGTATCATTAGAACATCAGTAGTATATCAGAAAACTGTAAACGGTTTTGAAGTCTGTCATTTAATTTGACAGTTATTGAGTGTTAAAGTGTGGACCAGTGACATCACTGGTAACCACACTAACTCAAATTAATAACTCATTAACTCAAATCAACTCTCAATAACTGTCAAACTAGATGAATGATGAATAGTTTGACAGTTATTGAGAGTTGATTTGAGTTAATGAGTTTACAAAACCGTTTACAGTTTTCTGATATACTACTGATGTTCTAATGATACAAAGCTGGTTGAAAATGGGCAGAGTGTTCCTTTAATGATAAGATGGCAATTTAAAGGCATAGTTTCGGTTCCTGATGCGTTATCCTCCTAGGAGTAAATATTTTGCTCTCTGGTGTTTGTTTCAGGCTGGATCTCTGTCTCGGTTGCTGACCCTCAGACTGTGGAGGCCCAGCCTGGTGGAGACGTCACGTTGATGTGCAACAAAGTTTCCGGTAGAGCCCATTCCACAGAGTGGTTCAAACTGGTCAACAGATCTAAACTCTCCTGCATCACGTATATGGCGCACTCTGAGAGAACTCCTTCGTACTGTGATGGTTTTCAAAACGGCAGATTTGAAATTACATCCAATGTCTCCACTGTCTTTCTCAAAATCAAGCAAGTGGATTTATCCGACTCTGGGCTTTATTTCTGTGGGTTTTTCATAGCCAGAAACACAGTCATTGTCACTGCAGCTGATTTAAAAGTTCAAGGTAAGATCATCATTAAGTCTTCTCTGTCTTTTGGCCCCGATTCATGACAGTTATGGCTTTCTCATCATACTTAAGGCTGTTACACACCAAGAGCGATGTGAATATACAGCACCAAGTTGCGATGTGAATTTTGACCCACCTGTCAATCACAGCAACAGATGTGTGCACGTCGGACGCGAATTTCTGAAAAATCGACCGTGGTCCAAAAAAATAAACACCGCAATCACGCTCAGCAAAACTTTGCCATTGGTATGTACAGTTGCATTGACTGATAATGGGTTCGAAAAACATTATTAACGTGCGTATTAATCGCATGGGGGAAAAAACGCTCCCGGTGTGTAAAGAACCGTTATATCTCAAATGTATCTTAGTAGCCTCAAAACATTATATACAATGTAGACAAAAACTAACTGTAATATGTGGTAAATGTAATGTGTTGTCTATTTCCAAAATCATTGTCTAAAGAGGATTATTTGTTAGTCAAAATAAATCTATTATATTTTTTAAGGGAAAGGTGTTACAAACCGGCCTAGGGTCATAACAAAAGGCGACTTTGATGACGAAGGGGATGACAAGTCTAAAAGTAAGATTTCCCCTCCTCAAAGATTTCCTACATACCATTGTTTCATAGAAAGTAACTATCTACACTCAGTTTTGTCCATTTTAACATTAGCCATGTCTAAAATGACAAAAGAGAGTTTTAATTAGTCTAATTGAATAATTTTTACTTCTTGCAGAAGAAGATGGAATAACAACAATAAATAATGATGGAATAACATGCCTGGCTTCTGTGATCCTGGGTGGTGTGACCGTTTTCCTCATTATGGTCTTCGTCGGTCTGGTTCTCAAAATCAGCCAACTTCAGACAGGTGTTTTCTGATACAGTAGCTATCTGTCATATTTTGTTGCATTCTCTTTTAAGTCGTGTCAATCAGATGGATACATCTAAAACCAAAATGTACTGAAAACAGTTATGATCATTAACGGGCTAGATTGATTCTCTCTGTTATTTAGTTGCTGCCACAAAGGAGCGAGGTGAATCAAATTTTAAGATTGATTTTTAAATGTTCTATGGTTTAAGGTGCTGGAATCATTTGAAGTCACGATTATGTGACTAAAGATGTTTGTGCCTAAGACAAAATAAGCTATGTGAGATGTGTGTGATTGTGTGTACTCTTATTTACAGAATCTAGACTCAGATGAGCTGATGTACGTAGTGCAGAGTTTCCATCCACAAATGAAGAGGAGGTGGCCCGCATCAGAGAGAGAGATGGAAACTCATGTTGTGTATGCTGCCCACAGATAGGCGCAGGAAGACACTGGAAATGCAACTCAGGGTGGGACTGATCTTTGTGCCTTTGTCGTACTATTCTCATATATTTACTTGTGTGTCTTTTTTTGTCTCTTCATCACTGGAAAAAAGACAACAGCATTTTGTTATAAGGTCTCAATGTTCAAGATTGACCTTCTCTTGCTAGTGAGGTTTGATTATCACCTGTTTCTTCATCTTTATCTCTCGCTGTCAATAGCAAAGTCTTCCTCTTATTTTTGCCTTCCTTAGATCTGACAGCAAAAGAATATGATTGATGTGTGACAGAGGAGGGGCCACTATCACTGTCAAATGTCCTTATCTACCTTATTTTTGAATGGCCCGCTGTAAAAAATAATTGTGGGTATAACTTCCTTTGTTATCGAATTATAAACCGGAAACTGGAGTACGTTATAAAAGTTATAAATATAGTCACGTTATAAACAACTAACCAACGCTGGGGGTCCGTATGGAAACAGTGTTACTCGAAATGGTTAAAAGTTAAATCAATTTGGTCATTCAGTGGCGTTTTACTGCCATATAAAGTAACTATTACGCTAGCCGCTAGCATTAGCCACAGTAGCCGACTACCCACAATGCATTACGTTATACCAGCACCCGAACGACACGGCTGTAGAGCAGAATGGCTCTGCTGTAAAATCCTCATAGACGTTTTTTTTTTTTGTCAAGTTAAAAGCATAGACTGTAAAACAGTCTATTTACACCGGAAGCGGAAGAAGCACCCATCAGGCATCATGGCAGCTAGAAATAAGGTGGATAGGGAGATTAGATTTAGATGGCATCTACAGCAGGGGAGGAGCAAGTTAGGTGACATCACTTCTTTGACAGGAAGAGACAGCATGGTGTGACATGAAAACAACTTATCAAAGGTTTGTAACGGGTCAAAGGAAGCTGTGAATACTGATGCACTTGCTTCTGTCATGTCAACAAAATACCATCAGCCTCTACATTTCTGACATCCGTGTGTGAATACAGCATTTGAATATGTTATTGAATATTTTCACTTCTGATATAGCCTCATGTGCCCTTTGTCTATAAGTCCAAATGTGTGAATAAAAAATACAAAGTTACAGCAGCATGTCCGTTTCATATCCTGGGTGTGTTTGGATGCACATGTGGACGTGCAACAAGTCTTTATGCTCTCTGCAGAGACAAACAGCACCAAGTCAGCAAGGTGTCAACCACCTTCACCTCTCTGCATCATAACCACACATGGGAAACGCCTCGCAGTTTCCACAGAACACAGGCTACTTGATAAAAAAAACGATTCTTTGTTCATAAAATGTGCAGATCATTTCTTAGTAGTATTTGTCAAGATGTAATCAGTTAGCATTATGTCAACTACTGTATGTATTTCTTCACAACAGTGTAGGAAATGTAAAAAATATTTTTGGGGGCAACTTTTGCGCCCACTGTCTGCTGAGTGTGTGTTAAGAGATGGAAATTCAATGAATTGAATGAAGATAAAATTATCAAAATCTTTGGGGCAATTTTTGCCCCTGGATCATGGTTTTTAGGGGCATTCTGAGATTAGCCCCTGGCTAAGTTCCTACACTGCTTTACAACGTTGTTCCATTCACCTCAGCCCAAGACTCCTGGACTCGAGTACTACAACACTGGCTGCTTCTCTGTGTCCTGTGCTTTTCCTGATGTTTATATCTTTCTGTTCTACAATTAATTGTTGATCTTACGACCTATTACCTGTAGGTTAATTCTCAGTAAAGCCCTTTGAAACAAACTTGAACTTGGACATGCAATAAGTCTTCATGGCCCTTCATGTTCCACTACAGTGACAACCAGCACAGTCTATGAGCCAGCAAGGTGTCAACCACAGGGAGTGGTTGACACCTCAGCACTCTGCATCATAAACACAACAACAAAGGCTTCGCTGTTTCCACAGAGCAACAACGATATACTTGATTCGCGGGAGATCATGAGATCATGAGATCACGAGATTACGATCACACTACAAATCCATCTTGCCACGCTCCAAACTACTGGTTTGAATATGAACCACCAGTGGCTCACACCAATCAGCATCCAGAGGCAGCTATGGGCGGGCTTGAGGTGTGGCGCCAGTGAGAGCGAGATGAACAGATGATTCATCCAATCACCTGCCAGGCAGGTATCTTTTTCAAAGTGCCTGCCCTTTGAAACGGTTTCCAGAGCGGCTCGTCCCCAGATGGCTATGTGAAAACAAACCTTCTGGCACTAGCAGCATCAGGTTAGAATTGGAATCATAAGACTCAACGGTGATGTGTGTGTGTGTGTGTGTGTGTGTGTGTGTGTGTGCGTGCGTGCGTGCGTGCGTGCGTGCGTGCGTGTGTGTGTTGGGGTGGGTGATTTTAATATTTTAAATCTAAAAATCTAAAAATATACAGTATAAATTACCATAAGAGTGTTCGCTGTTATCACTCAAAGATGGCTGTTTACCTCTGCTAAGCTGAGCCAAACCCGTCTGCCCTGGCCAGGCTATGCATGCATCAGTAGCTGTATTGCTGATAGTGTGCTGGGAGGCACAAAGAGAACTGAAACCATCTGGACCAGAGCAGCTATCATCCCTGTTTGCTCTCTGCTAGTTACTATGTAAAGTTTTAAACTCCAGTCTCTAAATGCAGTCCAACCCCCCCCCCCCCCCCCCCGCCCCATTATGTCCTTTGTTTACCTTTTGATTAATCAGATTTAATTATTATGAGATTTTTACACAGATTGTAGGTCATTTGGTAATGTTGGTAACACTGAAAATAACACGTTCATTTCATTTTACAATGGGTTTTGAGAGGTGTTAAAAAATGATATGTTTTGCTGAAATGTTCGAGCATTTAGCTGATTCAATCTAACAGGTTACCCATACGGGAAAGGGAAAGTTTGACCCTGTGATATGATATCCTTAGTCTTTATCACTGACCTGGCAACAGAAATCTGCACAATCTGAAGTCGTAGCGCAGCTCACTGATCAAGACAAGACACCAGAGAATGCATAACTGATATCATCTTTAGGTGGTAAACATATGGCTCAAGGTTTAAACATTAATCAGAGATAACTCCTCCATTAGATCTCTGGGAAGTCTCAAGGAAAGAAATCCCTCATGTAGCCTCTTATCTGGATCTGCTATTGTCTTGTGTCCCGGTACCACAATCCAAAGGGTGTGGATGGGTGGGTGCCTGTGAGTGACACAGGCATCACTCTCCATATATGGCAGCAATCACTTTAATCTAGAATATCTCAGTTGTAGCTTGCAATCACAACTCACCGAGGCTCGATATGCATTCATAAAATATTTAGATCATTATAGTTTAGTTTAGAGAATTATGGATTACTAGTGCAGTGCCCGTTCAAAACATGCCTGGTTGGAACAGGACGATGCATGGCCGCCAGTAGCTTATTGCTGCTCACATGCTTTCTTGAGAATCGCTCATCTAAACAACTTCACACTGCATCATCTAAACAACTTCACACTGCATCATCTAAACAACTTCACACTGCATCATCTAAACAACTTCACACTGCATCATCTAAACAACTTCACACTGCATCATCTAAACAACTTCACACTGCATCATCTAAACAACTTCACACTGCATCATCTAAACAACTTCACACTGCATCATCTAAACAACTTCACACTGCACTGCTTTGGGTCTTGAGCAAAACACCTGCTGTAACCATGGCTGATAGGAAGACGTGTGACGCTAGATTGTGCAAACGAAAATGAAAATCAAAGTGGACAAAGCTTTTAAACAACTGCCACAAGTAGGAGGACATTAGGCCTAGATCAGACGTTGCTCATTAGCATAAGGAAATGCCCCAATAAACCCATATAAGGGCAGTAGACCATCAAGCCACAGGTAAAGTGAAACTCATCCCTCAGCTGTGTGTGTGTGTGTGTGTGTGTGTGTGTGTGTGTGTGTGTGAGAGAGAAAGAGAGAGAGAGAAAGAGAGAGAGAGAAAGAGAGAGAGAA
>NC_139628.1:42968830-42973830 GCF_964638095.1 Poromitra crassiceps | reverse complement strand
GAAAGCTTCAGATGGTTTTCTCTCCTCCGAGCGCAGCTCGAGCCACTTACGTCAATAAGACCCGCAGACGTTAACGTAATTCCCTGGAATGCGAGAATTAACGAGCCAGTTACATGGCCTTGCATTCTTAGACATTGCCGTTTGCTTTTATTTGGTATGTTACATACAATTGGCTAAATGATTAGTTAATTCAGAGTTAGATGATATTGGAGTCGCGGCCATTTTCTTTTTCTTTTTTTTAGCCGGACGTCGTCACACGACCACACAACCGCGCCAAATGATCGTGGCTACATAAGGTGAATAGCCCCCAGGAAGAGTAGCTGTTACCTCGGTAACGACTAATGGGGGCCCAAATAAACAATAAACGAGATTTCACAAAACACAAAGACAATATTGTTGTGCTTTGACCCTCAGGGGCACTGTAGCATACCTTCAAGTGCTTGTATGATCACACACGTGCACGCGCACACACACACACACACACACACACACACACACACACACACACACACACACACACACACACAGAATAGTAGTATTGAGAAAACGCTGCCTGTGGCCCGATGGTAAAGTAACTGCAGTTCTATTGTTTCCAATTCTTTGGCCCTGTGGGTCCGATTTCAAAGCTGGCAACATCAAATGCTAAAGCGATAGATTTCAATTCAGCTTCAAGGTGTTGGCCGATAGATTTCTCTTCTGTTGCATTGATCTTCTCGCCATTGTTTTCGGTTTCTGTCTTTGTCCGCCTCAACATTTTGATATTGACGCCCGCGCTTTGATTTATCTGTCTGCATAAAAGCGCTAAAGTAGCCTTTTCATTTCACTTTCTTCTTGCTCTTTTTTTTAAGTCATATTTTTCTTTGGCAGCGTCCCCTTTGGCAGCGTTTCACTGGACGAGGGGCGGTGAGCTGTGACAAATGCCTTTACAATTGATCGGTTGAATTAATTGATTGATGGGTTGATTGATCTATAGTCATTGACCTCTACACGTACTTAAAGCCAGTGCAGAGTCGACATTATACCTTGAGATGAGGAAATACACCAAGAAGGAATTTCACTGGGATCCACTAAAAGACGTGTCCCCTCCACCTCATTAGTACAGGACTGTCCCAGCTTTGAGCAGATATCAGACGCTGGCCTTTTAGCTGGGCAAAGCATGCAGAGGTGGAAATTCTGCCTCTCTTCCTCACCTTGCTTGATTCGTTATTTAAATTCCCCAATGAAATACGTTGCATAGTCAGCGAATGCCGCGAATAATGGAGCTTCCAGCGAGACCGAGGCGGTTATGTCCACAGCGGCCACCGGGCTTCCCTTTTCTGCAGAGTGTTCAATATTTGCATACAGGTTAGGAGTTTCCTAACAACTGCTCTGGGGATGGGATGTGATGTGATGCAACACTAACACATTTGATTTGCTCTCGGTTACATTTTCATTTGAAATCTACAGTATTTTAGTCAGAAAACTGGTCAATTATGAATCGCATCTGCAGCAAACCTGCAGCAGCATGTGGCAGAAATGTTAACTAACCGTAATATTAACAAGTAAAATGTATCTAAAATATGATGGTAGTCTATAGTTGATATCCATCCAGCTACTGATTTCTGTTAGCCTAACTGGTTATCTAGCTACTTTGCTAGTCTGGCTACTGTAGCTTTGATAGCTCACAGCAAAAGAAACATCAACGTAGTCATGAATAACAGATGGACATTTTAGAGGTTGATCTGATATGAATATACAATTATTATCAGATCGCTCAACATTACATAATAATACTCTATCCTCTTGTACTTCTAATATCATTGTAATTTTGCAAAATAACATTACTTAAGCGATAGAATATTTTGGAACCCATTCCACCCGTCACCATGCACTCCAATACATCAGTGCAGCTCGCCGCTCGCTCTGTCCCCTCCCCTCCTGCCTTTGACACTCCCCCCCCCCTCCCTCCATTTCATTGAAAGAGTGGGAGGTATAGACATCATAATGGGCTTCTTTTGTGAGGGTATAAAGCTCTCTCACCCTCTCTCTCTCTCTGCAGGTAGCCCCTCCCCCTTGTGTTTCATTCACAGCGCAGTGCTGAGCGAGATGACTCATCCTACGGCGCGAAAGGCGAGAATTGCCCGCTGCTTTCACCCCAACCTTCTCTCTCTCTCTCTCTCTCTCCCCCCCTCCTCCCATAACCCCCATCCCCTCAGTGTCCTTCCCCGGTCTCCCCCACTCATTCACACCTCCCTCCCTCCCTCCCTCCCTCCCTCCATCCCTCCCTCCGTCTATGAGGCGTTGATCCATGCTCTTCTCCGTCGCGTGCAGACGTTGATGGACAGGCGGAGTAAGTGACTGGGACAAATCAGCACATGTTATATATGCAGATTGGGCTGGCTGACAGTCAGCACATGTTATTATGCAGATTGGGCTGGCTGACAGTCACCTCATGTCACCTCGGTGTAACTGACAGCTAACTGTACACATCACACCCCAGACAACCGCAAATATTCGACACCAGTCCGAGTCCTGTTCCCGTCACAGTTCACTTGCGCTCAAATCTGAGTCAGAGTTCTATAAAATAATAATAATAATAAAAAAAGAAAAACACTTGAGTAAAAGTAAAGTTTTATTCCAAAAGATGTTGGGCAATTTCAGAAAAGTGGCACCTACTCTTGACATTTGGAGTGATGAAATGGAAAAACTCATAATGCAGTAGGCTATATAATTTTGTCAGCAGGGTTCAAAGATTTGCCTATTAAATGAGGATTTTCTTTTAGGAGGGCTGTTTGTCAAAATGCATTATCTAGCTTTTATAGTTCACTAAAAGAAGTGCTTTCAATGTCAAATATCATTGATATTTCATCAATTTGTGTGGAAATTATCTTCTTGAAATTAAGTCTTTCATCGCTGTATTCGTATGTCGAGAAACCTATGTATGCGTAGATGTAGAAATGTATAAGTGATAAGAGTAAATACGTTGCTCAATGTTTATGCACTTGTTTTCCACTTCCGTTTATGAATGTGACTATGTTACAAAGTTACATTCAGAGTTACTGTGCGTCGTATTTAACCAATGTCACATGTTCATGTTCATGTTCAGCAGAGTGTATGTCTTAAATATTAATTTATTCAATCTGATTGACATTCTATGGAGGATATGTATTTTATGTGCATGGATGCAGTTTAGACTTCGCTATCTTTGTGGTTTGTCAACTGAGTGGTGTACAGTAATGGTGCGTGCCTGGCTAACCTGAGCATGGGCCCTGGTTAAAGACAGTCCGGAATGCAAAGGCAAGCAAACGGGATTGCTGTTAAAAATATAGAGTTTGAAGATGGATTTTCCATATTTGACTGACAGTGCTGATGTGTATATTAATGTTGATATATGTAACTGAGTGAATCAGAGTCCTCGTGAGTCCCATGTGGAAGTGAGTTGTTGGTATAAAGGCCTGTTAACCAGCTCCGCCATGAGAGCTCTTGGTGTAGCGGTTAGCGCGTGCGCTTTGGAGGCGGGAGAGCGTGGTATCCAATCACAAATTCATCCCTTGGATGTACAGTAGAAACGTGATATGATGCAACATATTTTTGGTTCAGAAACGTGATATTCTACGTATCCATGGATTGCAGAACCATACAATGCCGACATTTTATTCTGGCGACCATGGCTGGTTGTTGATGTTTTTGTTTTGTAACCTGTGTGTGTGTTTGTATATGAGAATGCCCCCCCCCCCCCCGACATACACACACAAGTGCAGGCGCACACACACACACACACACACACACACACACGCACGCCCTCTCTCTTCCATGTGGCACACTGTTTTAATAACACGAGTTCACCCCGGTGCCCTTACACAAGAAGTAATATTAGATTCAGAGAATGACTCCATATTCCACACCTCCCTACATCCTTCCCGTTTTCCACTGCCTTCATCTGTTTCCATTATCTCTCCCCGGAGTGCTCTGGCCCGCCCCAGACCACAAAATGGATTACCTAGCTTTTTAAATTATTTCTCAAACACATTTCTATGAGCCCAAATAGAGGCTCCGCAGTAACAGTTTATAATAGACGTGTGTACGTGTGTGTGTATGTGTGTGTGTGTGTGTGTGTGTGTGTGTGTGTGTGTGTGTGTGTGTGTGTGTGTGTGTGTGTGTGTGTGTGTCAGTGTGTGTGTGTGTGTGTGTGTGTGTGTGTGTGCGCTTTCGTGCGTTTGTGTTTTGAGTCTACAAACATGCATATATATACTATCATGGACATACACCCACTTACATTTATGACGCACAGACACATTTTTGATACAAGTGTGCACTAATGCATGATCAGAGCCCTGTACTACGAAGCTAGTTTAATGCCTTATCCGAGTAAGTTTGAGTTTAAACCTGGTTTAGCCGTACTACAAAGCAAGTTAACTTTCAATCACCATGGCAACTGACGCTGCAAAGCTAACCTGGTCGCGACCAGGTTAGCTTCAGAGGATAAGATCAAAATCCATGACAGACCCATATAATCGGCTCTCTGGAGTCACTCACCGTTCATATAAGATCGCCATATGAAAAATAGATTGCAGTCAACTGAGAATATAACAAGAAAAACATTTGTGGCTCTGTAGGCTACATAATTAAATTAAGCCTACTTACCACTTTATGTCTTAACAGCTCAACTATGCGTGGAGAAATATGATCACTATTAATCACCGCATATCATAGGCTAAACGGAGCCTCAAATGGAGTGAGGGTGATATTCTCCTACATGCCAGAAAAGCCTATACATATAATATAGATGGGATAAATATGGGATAGCCCCAATACTAAATATGCAGGCTTCTTGCATGTTTCAGCTGGAACTGTGTCCTGTAGGCTGTATGCCAATATATGAGCAAAAATAGGCTAGTTTTTATCAATGAAAAGTATGCCCGCATCGTCTCAATTCAGTCCAGCAGTTTTCTCTTTTATATTAGGATATCATTATTATAGCCTATAGCTATATGAATTATTCGATCAGTGCAACCACACAC